>NC_080053.1:12560522-12578022 GCF_026212465.1 Amaranthus tricolor
CTGAGAAGGGACTTGAGAAAACGGCGCTCCTGTTGAAGGAACTACTGGAGCCATGAAACCAAGGCCTGCTGAAGTATGCACGGTTGAAGGAATAGCTGATTGTGATGCAGTTCCTTGAGGTATGCCTGATGAAGCAGGAAAAGCTCCAAGTGAAGCAGCACGGGGAAGAGGTGCAGAAGGAGGTAAAATTCCAGCAAGTATATCATCATCCTGCATTGATTGTGGTTCTTGACGATAAAATTGGGGATTTGGTGTTTGGTCAGGGACAGTAGCTGGATTGTAAGTTAAGCCAGGAAATGCATCTGTAAATTCCAGATTTGGAGACTCCACCGTCTGAACAGGCAGTAAATGCTCTGAAGGGTTTACAACAGGATGAAAGGAAGATGAGGAGGCAAAATTTTGGGGTTGAGTTGGTGCCTCATCTGATGGGATGGCCTTGAAAGGTGAATCGCCAAATGGATCTTCAAAAGACTGTCATCAAGAAACTTAATATGACGGATTGATCGAATCAAGTAAACAAAATGAAAGATGAAACTACAAGATGATAATGACTACAAATTAGAAAATTATATTGACAGAGTTCATGAAAAATTTTCGAATCTGATTCATTATACACCACAATTTCACAAGAAAGACAAAAAATTCAAGTTCACCGGTCAAGTCAATCTATCAGATATTATCATACACCACAAATGGAACTTGAAGAAACAGTGAAACAGAAACATCTTTTTTATACAAGGGCAAGGGTGCATACATCTGACCCCCCCTTAACCCACCCTCAATCAGTTAAGAGGCATTGGGGTAATGTAATGTAATTATGTAAATCAAACTTGTAAAAAGAATTAGAAGTTATTTCCTAAGGTAGGTTAGTGAAAAGTTTACTCAGTTGTATAACACACTGAAAGGCAATTAGAGGTTCAGTTGTGCTGGAGATTTTCTTATCCAGATTGAAGAGTAGTTTTATGCATCATAAAAGAGAACAAAGAGAAAGGGCTTAGAGAATGTACAGCTGCCTCTTCATGTAATGAACAGTGATCACATAAACAGCTGTCAGAATGCAAAAATGTTTTTTCCTAAGCTGCACTGCTATTCTTTTTCCATGAATGAAGACAAATAATGCAGGCATGCACTTGGAACCATTTCCCTTTAAAGCAGTGCAAAAATTCAATATTCATTTGAAAGCCACCTAATTCAGCTTCCCTTCCATGAAGCTAAATTTCAAAAATGTCACACTTTAATGACTTTTGGAAAAGATTGAATAGCTCAAGATAAAATATATATTGAACAGGACAAATCTATCGTACGCCTACCTGGTTTATATTGTTAATTTCTGATGCTGCAGTAAATGAGGGATTAGAAGCAGTCTTCCCAGAATCAGGCTGGACATCTGAAGGGCCAGATGCTGGCATGATTGCTAAAGGACTTGGAAAAAATGCATCTGAAAGAGAACCAAGCAAGTCCAATTCTCCAGTGCTTGATGTAGTTGGTGCAACTGTTTGCAGAAGTGACAAATATTATTTAACTCTTCATAATAACTGTGTATATAAATATGGTTATCAACTAGTGTAGATTTTTTCTGATCTCAAAGGGGATTTTTATGTCAAACAGGACTCCAGTCTCCAACTAACATTGCAAAATACTGATACAAACAGCAACTGCGTTGTAGAATTCATTTATACCAAAAGTTTCGACAGGCTGAGAGGTAAAACGGCTCTAAAGCACAGCTTGATTTCCCTTAATTACTGGGAGTTATCACTTACAACATGAACACTAAGGCAGCGCCATGATCACTGACACATACGTCAAAATTTACCAAGGCATCCTCTAACATAAGTATCAACTATGTAAACTATTAGATACCTGTAAAAGAACCACGAGGGTCAAATTCATCAAATGTGTCAGCTCCTACATTTGGATGTGACGGAGCAGCATGCTCCGCAGATACTTGACTTTCATCAATTCCATTGGGAGATGTTGACTGAGGAGTAGTGTAAGCAACAGGAGATGATGACTGCGGAGCAGCACTTACAGTTGGAGAACTTGATTGAAGAGCTGATGCAGTAGGTCCTTCTCCATCCCTAAAAAAGAACATAAATTAGCAATCTTACATACAATTACAGTACAGAAACAAAAGCTTGGGGTTATATTACCTGTCACTATAAGCAGGGCTTTTAGAAACACCCACAGCCTCTTCGTAACTAGGAGGAGCAACAAGATTTTGCTCAGAGAACTTGCGTTCAATTGGCCTGCAAATCAATTCAATGCATCCACACCACAAAGGGAAACAAGGAAAGCCAATAAGACCAAACTAGAGAGCGACAGCATACACTTCTTTTAAGTATTAGATGACCAAGAGCAACATACAAGTTTTAACATCACAATCAAACTGAAAAGGCAGCTAATATTATACCTTCCATCATTTTGGTCTTCTCCTCTAACACTACTTCCTCTGCAGAAAGGAAGAAGAAACAAGTATTTTAGCAATTTCATCAAAATGCTTCAATAGATAGCTCATAAAGTTACAGAATTAATCTACCTGGCTGACTGACGATCATCATCATCATAAGCACGATCTCCATTTCTGTCAGAACTCCTACTCCTTGATCCATTCTGGTAGTCATCAACACTTTGAGTTCTTCCTCTGGAGTCATCATCTCCATACCTATCTCTCCCATAATGCTCCTCAGAGTCTCTGCCATAACGATCTCCTTCTCTGTTGTATGAGTCACCATACGGCCCATACCTTTCATCATCTCTATTGCCCCATTCTCGCTCTCTTCCATAACCATTCCTTTCATCATAGTTTCCTTCATAACGATCATCACCATATCCTCCAGAACCTGAGTTAGAACCAGGTCGATACATTCCACCAACTGCAGATGTGCTGCGGAACCTGTTAAGATGATTCAGATTAGTTTTACAAGTAAACATACCAAATAACACACAAAAAAACGTTCGAAATAGATTCAACTGTTGGCACAAAATTTATATTAGGCAACTATGAACCATAATATGTACTGGTAGAGCTATCTGAACAAACTTGCAAGTCCTTGGTCCTCAAAAATAATCTCGGACATCGACAAAATGACAACACGTGATATCTAGACTTGCATATATTGGAAGTTGGAACAAATAGATTCTCTGTTGTGTTAAAGTAAACAATGTAAACAGCAACTACAGTCACCATCTTCATATTAAGTTTGTATGCTAATATATGGCTAACTAGCACTCAAAAACATGGAATAAAAATGAGGCCTCTCCATACAGCCGCTTATAACGGATTTTGAGCTTCTCGGTCTGCAAAACCCCGTTATATAACTTGAGATTTAAAATTTTGGAGCCACTGAAAGCTATTATTAAACATATTAGCCATTAAATCTTTTTTTAATATGTATTAGTTTTTAAAAGACCTAAAAGAGATTTCTTTTTCTGTGCTCTCAAAAAGAGATTTCTTTGATTAACAAGGAGAATACTTGATGTAATAAGCAAGCATTCAACTGAGATTAAAATTTGGGACTTTAGAAGCTTCCTAAATGAGGCAGCGAAAACAATTATTCGAGTAGAGAATAATAGATGTAATGCTTCCATGTATTCACCATGGTTTACAATTATAGCTTTTATACATGTTTATTCAGAATGATTCTAAGATAATAACTCAAAGGAAAGAGTTGAAAAGGTTCGTGACTCTTGATGAAAACAATTTAAAACAGAAAAATATGTTAAAAATAAGCTCATAAGTGAGAATGAACCAACTGCTAGCACAGTTGCTAAGACTTGCACCTCTATACTATTTGTGATTTATCATTGACAGCAAAGCACCCTATTGACTGTAAACAAGCATAAACAACCAATCGCTAGTGATACATATTAAAAAGTGAACATAATATGCGACATAAATATGCGACATAAAACAATGTCCCATTTACTGCATCATCATAGTTAGGAGGGAAATGAGGATAAAGAAAATCTCAATAGCAAACTGAAAGTGTTCAGTACAGAGTCATCAAGCTCCTCACCACAATTTTACTTCATTATTCCAAAGAGTCAATCAAAAACAAGAACATAGATGTGAGAAATCATGTATATGAAAATGTTGCTAATGACATGCAGAATGTCATCTGAAAACTAGTCTGAGAGATATTAATATAGAAACTTCATATTCAACCTGTAACCTCGAGAACAAGCTAAGTTTAACTCAAAAAAATTTCCATCTTCGACTATCATTTTAAGTTTAGCCAATTTCTATAGAACCGCTATCTGCAAATGTGGTAATGATTAATGGCACATGGAATTAAGAATAAGAAAAGAAACATGAATATGAGCAATCGAATTCAATTCACTAAAATGTGGGTAATTAAATTGAATACATGTTTTTAATGCAGGATTTAGTAGGTAAAATTTTACTATAAAAGAAAATATAGCAGCTAATTTGAAATGGCCTGATGATATGTAACCACTAATTTGGGACGAGGACATATTAGAGAAAATGTTTAGGTGACATTTCACTGAAAAATAATGCAACAAAACTCTAACTCGACCCACCAACTAATTCTGCAACCACTTTTCGCCATGTTCTGCTCACTCTCCAACCACTTTTCAAATATCATCAAGAAATGAGAACACATCATTTAGAATACTTCCATAAGGTGATTAAGAGCCCAAATGAATTTATGTTTCTAGTGAACAGTTGCACTGATATGTATATATGACGTTTCATAATTCTATATCTGAAAGACTACTGATATATTCCTGTTATAGTGAATATCCATCATGTAAGTTGAAATTTTATCATTCTCTCTCTCTCCAAAATCACCATGATGAGTGGTTCACAAAGGCAGCCAAGTCCTAGAGCTATTCACCGCGTTTAACCTGAATCATTTTTGCCTCCATGACATTGTTACTACATGGGTATATGAAGCTACTAATCCTTACATGAAACATAGCTAAATACCTTCAACAACTAAGAATGCCCAATGTCTCTGAGTTTTGATTATGTCCAAATTTTGACATATTAGGGAAAAAACTGTGCAAAAGAAAAGGAAATCAAATAATATACTATCCGTGAATGAAGGCAAGCTCAATAACATAAAGCATTTTAAAAACATCAAGTAGAGCATCAACCACATACCAATGACTTGTGAACATTACCCCAGGAGCATAATTAGCCATGAATCAACATATAAATATAGAAAGTACTACATCAAAGAATTAGAAAACATCGTAAAAAGACACTCACTTGTCCCTATTAGAAGCAGCCTTTTGTCGAACTTCTTGTATCCGTTCCTTGTCATTTACTAAAAGTACAAGGCTCTGAGATTTCCTTCTCACATTATTTCCTTGATCCCTCCCACTAGAATCGATATATTGGAAATCAGACAATGTCTGTAGAAACAAGTTTAGAGCAGCATAAGACAGTAAAGAGAGGCCATTTAGTAATAAAAATGCATAAAGTCGAGTGATAACAAGTGATTATAACTGATCGAAAAAAAGAATCAAAGGTTAGATTTTTACTGATATTTGGTAAGCATGTTCCTTTATTTCATCTATAACACGTTCAGACCCGTGTGCCACCAAGTACTCCAAGACTGTCAAAGCCTGAAAGCATCAAATCATTGATAAATGACTCAATCAATTAAAATAATAGGAAATAATCTTGAAGCAGAATCAGATAGAGTATAATGTTAATTGATCATTATGTCAGCATTTCAAGCAAGAACCACCAGAATCCAAAAACAAGCAAATATCAGCACATGACCAAACCTCTTATGTCATCTACTAAGATCATAGTTAGCAATCATCTTAAATTTGGTATTTTTGATTAAAAAAAGTAATAGAAGAAAAAGAACAGATGAAAAATCTATTAATTAATAGGGGAGAGAAAGAGAATGCAAAAAGAAGCTAAAGGCCTATTTTTAAAGAACACAAGGTGTTTTCGCGAACCGGTAAAGAAAATAGGTGCTCGAGAGACTAAAAAAGACAAGGAAGAAAAAAGTCCACCTTGTAAACATGTCGCCAATTCTTGCCAGTGTCACTCAACCTCTTCCACAATACTGACATGATCATTTGGTATTCATGACTGCAAAATAGAAAAATTTTAAATTTCTCAATCTAAAAGCTTCAAAAACCTAGAATACAGAAAATTCTGTTTGCAATTTAAAGGGACTTACTAATTTCTTGTAGCGTTTGCAATGTCTGCAAGAAGTGCTCCGTGAGGACCCCAAGGCTCATTGCTAGTAGAATCAAGAACCTATATAGGTCATGAAGTCAACAAGTGATTTAACATGGATTAGATAGCACATTAGAAAGCCAAATAAAAATAAAGCTCACAAAAGTTGAGAATAAACTACCAAAGCTTGACAAAAACTAGTCAAAGTTTACCTTCTGTTCTATTGAAGGAACTTTAAGAACTTTTTTGTTGACCTCCCTCTTTCTGCCATTGCAAACAAAAGTATGACTAGTTAGCATTTACGACATGATAGTATAATCAAATTTTGACAAAAGGGTCGACAATTTGGCAACGGAAATCAAGCAAAAACACTTAAAATCAATGTTTCCAACATCAAATACTGTTCAAGTAAGAGGCTAATTTCAGAAGCCTCGGAAAGAGTTTTCCATGAATGAGAGTTCCATATAACTTACAAGTCCCGAATAGTTTGGTCAAATGCCTTCTTCATTGGCAAGCTCCAACTCGTTTCCCTTCAAATGGCACTGCAAAAAAAAAAAATCTAATACTGCATGAGCTGAAGAATACTGATCAAGCAAATAACTACTAAGAATCAACACATTAATTCCAAATTATACAAGCCTTCAAAAACAAATGGAGAAGGCATAAAGAAAAAATGCACAGATATACTTGAATTAAAAATGAGCATACCATAAATTGAAAATTGATCAGAGAAAACAGATGAGATGATGATAAACCCCAAGTTATATCCATATAAAACATTTTTTGTTTTGAAGAGTAAACCATAACCAAAGCCACAATACATTCATTAAGATAATATACAAGATAACCAAAAAAAGGAGAAAAGTGGGAAAGCATAATGGACATTTCCCATATTAGATTCATAACAAAGGAAAGGATGAAAAGGACTTGATCTAGGAGTTTTTTGGGGCAACTCATAGAACTGTATCCAAGTCTGAGCTAAAGTCATGCTCTCAAGCTCCAATTTATCAAGTCGATCATTATGATAAAATAAAATACAGTAAACGACTGTGAAAATTTAACCGAAAAAAAATACTGTCTTAATTTATAAGTTTAGTCACAGTTAACAACTTTATAGAGATCTTCATAAGTTCATGTAGATAAGTAGATTTTTGGTCTATGCTGCAAAAGACTAAATTAATAAAAAGAAAAATAATGTTAAAAGTTAAAATACATTTTAGAATACGTGACAGTCAGTGACATTTCTTTTTATGACAAAGGATTACTTAGAACCTAAGGATTCAGAGATACGAGCCTATAGAACAGATCCTCTTCAAGTAAGGTCCTATGACAAAGAATTACTAATAAACCATCAGAAATCTTTCTTTAATTAGGGATCCTAGATGCAGCAGTTGTGGTCATGTAATGAAATCTCCCCCGCTATGTTTCGTAACGCCCTAATATAACATGTTTGAGATTTTCCACGACGTTAAAACTCAAAGTATGTATTTTCATGGTCAAAAAACAGTATCAACTGTAATGTAACGTGTAACACCCATTATTTCAACTTTACAATTATATGTCTTTTTGTTAAAATTTCATTAATATTCATTAACTTTAATCATTTAGATCACTTAAATTACAGTTACTCATCATTTAGTAGTTAAACAAAATAATTAACTAATAAGTCAATTAATTATCCACTCTAACTACTTCATATAGTCCAATTATAATACTTATGGGCATATTATTGCATAATAATAGTAGTCCAGCTACAAAAATGCGAATATAAGTTCAAAACTCTCCTACATAATGTTTTTTTTCAAAAATTCAAACTGAATTGGCCTGAGATTCGCACTATTACTCCATTAGTTTTCGTAAAGCATGCGCGTCCGCAGTTTTTTTTCCATGGTTGTGATTTGGCTAAATAACTTAAAAGGTTCAGGTTAGGTTAAGAACCGAAAGAGAATTTATGGGTGATATTTGCCTACATTACACCACCGTGGTAAGACCCTTCCCCAAACCTCGCTTTCCGGGGACACTTTGTGTGCAAAGGGGCTGCCCTTGAATTTAAGTAGACAAGCTGAAGTTACAGGATAGCCCATAAAAAAGAATGTCTTAGTCCTTACTGCTTGTTACTTACCCATGGATATGACAAATCAATGACAATTCTATAGCATATTGTGATCGTTTTCGTTACTAATCTCTTCTAATTTATCACCACAAGGCAAAAAGGCACTTATGAAAGCTCGGTGAATGTTACAATTTACACAATTGTCCACCAAAAACCTTGGATCTTGAACTTAGCCACCATCTAACCCGTAATTATACAATTAACAATTAGAAATTATCCACACCCAAAGTAAAATGTAAATCTGGCACATGATAAGAAAAAGGCCAAATTCAAAAATGAACAGTAAATTGAACAACAGCAGGAAGAAGAATCAAACGGAAATTCAAAATGAAGAAACAAAAATCAAAATAAAAAAGCGTGTAAACAATCATACCGAAGCAGCAGATCAAGAAGGAGCTGAATCCCAGAAGTGCACGAACAGAGATCAAGTAAAAACGAAAATTGAAAGGAAAATGGATCTAAGAAGAAACAAAGAAAGAAGAGAGGAATAGAAAAGTATAGATTGGAGAAAAAGGAGAAGAATCTAAAAGAAAAGAATAGCAGAGGAAGATCAGATCTAGAAAGAGGGATTGTCTGAAGATGAATTGATGAGGAGAAGAGAGGAAAGGAAGAAGAAACAGAGGAAAGCGTGAGGCTGATTTGTTGATTTTCTGGCGTCTGGCCCTTTCTTTCCCTTCCGAGTTCCGACGTTTCTCCGAGTTGGTATGAGAGAGAAATTGACGGACCAAGACAGCTCACCACCTTTCACGCATTGATTTATACTCCATGACTTTATTCTTCTAATTATATCTTTTTTATTGCCTACCAAAATAGAACTTCTAGAACTTTATTATTTTTTACTCCCTCGTAGACATTGTAGGGATTCTTAATTCTTTTTTTTTTTTTTTTGAGTTAGGCATTTTAGGATTCAAAATTTTTTTTTATATTTGAATTTTAAAGTGTAATTTTAGGAATAGCAAAAGTATATTTATACGTTATTAATAAGGTTTGTGAGGTAATTGACTGTATAGGGCCCTTTCTTTCTCCGTATATGAAAAAGTTAATTATAAAAAGAATTAATGTTAAGTTTATTAATAAAATAATTATATTTACTATAAATAAGGCGTAAAATAAAAATTTTACACTGGGCCTTTAAATTTTTCAAAATGGCTCTGCTCTTAAGTTGTTAATCAAGTGGAATTTTAATAAAATTAGTTTTTTATAATTTTTAATTATAAATAACTAGAGATATTTAATATTAAATTAGTGAATGAATAGAGTGTAAAAATCAAAATTGGACAATTGGCATGAATTGGAGGGAGTGTTTTTTACTCTCTATATTCCTAAGAAATAATACATTTGTATATTGTACAAAGATTAAAAAACTATAAAATTATTTCAATTATGTAGATAATATTCAAGGAGAATTGAAATAAGTTGATAAGATTAAAAAACAATGAAATTATTTGAAATATCTAGGTTCATGACCTTAGGTTTGAGTCCAACCCAACAGTTAAACACCGACTCGCCTTGAGTCACTTTACCACAAGAGCCTAATCGATCAGCTTTTGCCTTCTGAACTCACCTTTACTTGATGCATCTCCCTACACCTTAGACTCTAGTTTGAGTCACCAAAACACCAACAATACCAGTTTATTACATCGTCTAGGACTCCAACAAGGTTAGGATTAAGGCTATGTACTAGTCAAAACACTCATCAATGTAAGTGGTTTTGTGTAAATAATCGTTGACATTGTGAAGGCCTTTAAAACAAGTCACAATAGAATAGCTCATAACGTGATCAGCTTTTTACTGATTTGAAATGCTTGCAGTAGTGAACCATGTGTGCATAGTTCAAGGTTAGGGACATTCCATGACCATGAGCAAGTGCAGAGCCAAGACAAAGACCAAGCATTGAATTTAATAACAACATCCAATTCTCAAGACAACAGAGAACCGCAGCAATTGGAGCAAATGAACCAGGAAAACACTCAGGAACCGCAGCAAATAGGGGAAAGAACCGCAGCAAATAAGGAGAAACATCTGTCTGCCAGCCTACCTTGCATCATCATCTAAGCCCTAACCAGATGAGCCAGGACCTGAGCAGCCAAGGAAATAACACCTCTATACATGGACCAAGCTACCAAGGCCCAAGGACCATGTTGATAGTGCACACAGCCCACTGAGGACCTAGCACAAGGAGGCCCAGTCAGCTGATCAGCATACTTGTACATAGCCTTAGTTTCTGTTTCTATTTTTAAGCATGTGATGAGTAGCACGTGATGTATTTAGCAAGTAGCCGTTATGAACATTAGAAACCTATATATAGGTTACTCCTCATTGTACAAGAGGCAGATTTTCAGATTTCATTCTTAATATTCAGATTTCATTTTTCCAAAATATTCTAGTATTAAATTTCTCTCTTTTGTTTCCTTGTATGTGCGTTTGTTTTGATTCATCAGCCATTGAAAGAAAGTGTGAAAAATACTTTCTGTTTTTCTAGTTTGTGGAACAATCTAGGGTGTAGCACTTCCTAATCCGTGAGTGAAACTCAGAGGGAAAAGTGGGAAGACATCCTAATTGGTGAGTAAAGCCAACAAGGGAAGACTGAGGGCTGGCCTGAAAACCAAGAATTGATTTCTTAGGTTAATTAGTGATCAAATTGTGTGATTGTGAATCATTCAACATTACTACAATTGAGAAGGCTGATTGTGTGCAAGACTAGAAGTGTGAAGGACCCTATCTTGGAGCAAGTGGCCTTTTCCTCTTCATTTACCATTTTCAAACTTTTTACAATTCCCCTCATTTTCTCCACAAAAAACCCACCACCAATAACACCATAATTTCATATTCCCCTTGATTCTTTAGACATGTTGGATATAATTATAATAAGTACACCCTAATTCTTAATCTTCCTATATTTTATTTCTTCTAATTTGTATATAATTTCATGATTTAATACTTTTAAACCGACACTTTGCTGATCACATTGTGATTTAGTTGTTGGGTTATCTAGCTATACTTGTTTTGATTGTTGTTTGTGTATTTATTGTTATATTGAGTTGGACCTATTGTCAATGTCAGTATATACGAGGAACACGAGGTGCACACATTTCATAAGCTATGGGGATTTCATCCTAAAACCATATGGCAATGAGAGGAAGGGATCCAATAACTTATAAAGTGTGAGCAACATCTTTAATTCATCAATTAATTCCAATTTATTGAATATTGAGCATTATGGCCATCTCTTGATCGTGGTTGTACTATTTTGGCTGATAATTTAGTAGTAGTAGTTGTAGTTGCGGAGAGGCAAAAAGAGCAAATTCTCCAATGAGAGAAAAAAAGTTCCAACACCGTTCCAAAGTCTCTTCAAACTAACATCCCTTAGTATATTGTTTAAACGAAAATTTTCGTTTTCTAAATATCATGTAAAACTGGATTACCTTAAGTCATAGGTTAAGTTTTTTCGTAATTTTGAACATAAAGGATAGCTAGCATAAAATCAAAAGTAGTTATAACATGAATACAATTTTGATTCTAAACCATCTTACTTGGAATCAGATACTGATGTCAGATACTGGTATGTGTCCAAGTAAGATACGTCTAAATATTTAATTTTACGCCTAAAATGAAATGTCTAAGTGCCATACCAATGTCCGAGCATCAAGGATCAGACACGATAGATAAAGCAAAATAAAGAGTCCGAGTAACATAGGTTCTAACTGCCAAAAATAAAGATGAAGTATCATTTTCATTCTATAACAAAACTACATATTAGAAATCCTAATACTTTACAGAGATCATTTAAACATGTAACATTCACAATCTTAGAAGAATACTTTCTTTCAACATATGTGTACATCCTTAACTGGATCGGAGTGCCCAAAATCCATCAAATGAAAAGTTAATTTTGAATCGTTTGTATTGTATTCAACAAATGATAAAACTTCACAAAACGTTCAATTTATGCTAGAAAAGATTGACGCCCAACCTTGAGTGGTGCTCCGAAATTCTGATAAGCCTTGATTTCTCCTCCTAAGCCAGCAGTCACAATGACCAATCCCCACGCATTCGCTTGCATAGTGTCACTTCCATGGCTTCCACTCCCATCAAACCATGACCAACCAGGGGCCCACGAAGGCGATAAAGAACTTTGACCCGAACAAATTGATGGTGAGTCTCCGTATCTAATTGACGCCCCAGTAGATGAACAAAAGGAATGATCTCTTCCTGACTCTGTCCTACTTATTTGTGATGGGTCTGCTTCTGGACTATTCGGAGATTTTTCACCATCTGCAGGGTTCTCACTGTTGTTATTGTGTTCATCATTGTTGTTGTTTATGTTCTCGTTGTTATTGTTATGGGAAGTTTTCTCAGCGGTTGCATTATGGTTTTTCTTGTTTGGTAATGGAGGGAGTTGTCGTTTGTTCTTGTTATTAGCTTCTTCTTTTTTGGGGGAATTCGTGGCTGAAGGAGTTGGTTTTTTCGAGTTCTTCTTGGGGTGTAGGTTTATAGTCGGAGGCTCAAACTTTATGCTACCGGGCCAAGGGATAGCCACGGACACATCCTTACACTGAAAACACTCGTAGGAGCTCGTGTCAATGATTGTCTTTGTTTTACCATTTCTGGGTTCTTCTCGCTTCCATATATACACATTTGAATCTTCACTCCCACATATCACATACTTTTCATCTGGACTGAAGGAAGCAGCTATTTGACTGCTTGTGTTTCGAAATCCTATGATATTATTACTCATTAGTTGTTTAGACTTTAATTTGTTTGAGTCGAAATCATACTTGAACTGATAGTAATATTTTTCCACATAACATGTCATAATCAGTTGTAAATATTTTAGAACGGAGGTAATATTATTCGGTACGTGAAAATTACCTCTAAATTTTTGAACAACGTCAGTGCCATCGTATAATCGTATCCTTGAATCAGCTGAGGTTATAAGAACTTCATTTGGATTGTCCGAGGTAAACTGGTCAAAAACGAAAGGAAAATATTGAGATTTTTAAGAATCATGCCCAAAAGATGGAGTAGGAATGTAGGATGAATGAAGTTATAAAAGAGACAAAGGAAAAGCATACCTCAAATCCAGTGATTTTCTTAGGAGTTGATTTCTTCTTGCTCTGGATATCAAATTGGATTGTTTCACTTAATTTCCCGTCTATATCAACACAAACGGTTTGGAATTAACCATTAATAATGTTTATCATTTACATTCACGGCCCCTTTGGTAGTAGGTATTAAATGGAAAAGATACTAATGAAAAATTAGTGTAATTTTAGTAGAAAATTTTTTTAACAAGGTAAATGGTCATACTTGTTCTTCTCCAATCATCTCATTTTCTTCAAGCAATTCATTCAATACATGACTATTACATAAAATTTACATTACAAATTATTTCTATTACCATTAATTAGTACCAACAATCAAATAGACCGTGAGTGCCATAAAAGAATAGAAAAAGAACGAAATTTATTGATGCATCATAGAATACTAGAAAAGCATAGCGAATCATACCAGTTACGTTGTACATGCGACAATTCCCTTTGTGAGAACCTACTGCAGCACCCTGCACTTGCATAAAAACATCACTCTTAGCGGTAGAGGCGGAATAAAAATTAACAAATTTTTTAAAGGTCCTGTGCAATTTTAAAAAGGAAAATTTACCCAGAATAATCCAACCTATTCACGATTTTCCTATAATAATCCCAACTATCGATTAACCATGAATAATCCCAACTATTGACTCACTTAACCTGTGCTGTTGTTGCTCTTGTTTTTACCGGTGCAACAGGTAATTTTCTGGCATTTAGTCAATAGTTGGGATTATTGTAGGAAAATCGTAAATAGGTTGGATTATTCTGGGTAAATTTTCCATTTTTTAAAATATTTATCTTTTTTTTTTATATTCAAAATGACTTGCTACAATAGGTAGCAGGTCACCCGGGTGTACACAAGGCAAATACCCTCCTAAGTTCGGATTATTTATGGTTAATCGATAGTTGGGATTATTGTAAGAAAATCGTGAATAGGTTGGATTATTCTAGGTAAATTTTCCTTTTAAAAATTATATTTTTCTAACAACATTGTATCTTTAAACATTTAAAATGAACTCCCCTCCTATTCAGCTTATGTGTCACATTTTCTTTTATGGTCAAGTCACCTTAATTGTCACATTTCTATTTTTAGTATGGGTTTTTGACTTTTATGCCCTTAGTAGCTTTATCCTATTTTCAATTATACCCTCCATTACTTATACTAATTTTCCTCTCTTACATTAAAAACCCATAATACTACTCTCTTTCCTACCCTTAGAGTCCCACTTTTGACTCTCCTTAAAATCCGTAAAAAGTCAAATGGGACTCTTAAGGTGAATAAGAGGGAGTACTATTTAATTTAATGTTAAGGTCTCTAATTTTTTTAGGCCCTGTGCAGTCGAACTTGTTGAACATGCTCAAAACCTCCGTTGTTTAGCAGCATATTTAGGATGTGTAATGATGTATAAAAACACAGCAATTTCAAGTCTATTAACCTGGCCATCAGGAGTATAGCAAGCAGCAGTGACCATTTCATGAAGTTCTGTCCAATCAACAACTCGTCGACCTGGTACGCTCCAGATGCGAACCTTAGCATCAAGCGATCCGCTGATGAAATATTCGTCGTTCACCGGATTGAATTGTATACAAGTAACTGCACACAAAATATAACAGTAAACTCTCACATTACAAGAATTTGTTGTACTTCAACCTAAAATTACCCAGTTTCATATGATCACTCAATGCATTGTTTACCATAGTCATTATGCGCAAACAACTTCAAACAAGTCTTTGTGTCCAAATCCCACAATCTGACCGTTTTATCCATTGAAGATGATAGCAGATACAACTAGTACAAAACAATCAAACAAACAAATATCAGACCTTCAAAATATATGGGCCGCTTTATATACATAATCACGAGGTCAGTTAACCCACTTAAATTATTTGAGATTTTACAAATTTTATATGAAATTGACTACTTTACTCCTGACCCCACTTGAAATAGTTGAGTTTGCAAATTTTATATGAAATTGACTACTTACTAAAAGTTTGCAATAACTATTTGACCCACTATAAAAAATTACAAAAAGTAACTGACAGTATTAAATAGTATGAATGATGACGTAAAGTTTATATAATTTGATGCGAAATCTCTTGACAAGTTAATTGTCATGCTTGTTGTATTTCAATTATTTTATATTCTCCACAAAGTTCAATCATTTCATTTAGAGAGGTGGTATTAGATGGTAATGAAAAATATAAATAAAAAGTTTTTATGATCAACTTTTTATTATCATGAGAATGACATGAAACAGTACATTAACCAATAACCAAACAGACCATGAAATTCCAATTAAATTAGGACAAATACACAAGAATAGAAGGAGAAACTGTTATACCTGAGTTCTAGACCAAGAAAGATCAAGCACATCATCAAGATGGCCTTCAAAGGAACAAATAGGTTCATTGGAGAGAGTGAAAACAGTCTCAGGCAAATGAACATATTCAGGCATACTACTCCCTCTCCGACTACCCGATCGACCCTTCTTCTTCTTCTCCAATGTCGACATATCAGGGGCAAGAGGGGGCTTGTCCCGGTCAGGGGACGGGCAGGACATAGGATGTACTGGTGTAGAATTAGCAGCTTCTTCAGGTGGTTTCAAAGATGCAATCTCACATTCTTGTACTTCCCATATATGAATCACTTTATCTTCTCCTGCACTTGCTAAATACCTTCCATCAAAATTGAATTTAATCGTCCAAATTGATCCTTGGTGTGCTTGAATCTCCTGGCAAAATCTAAGCGCAGTCAGTTCTTTATATGCTTTTCCCTGTGTTCTTACCCTAACCCATTCGTTATTAGTCGGAATTGCACTAACTTTCCCTCCTTTTTGTGGGTCTGAAACAGTGGGCACAGGAGTCGGTGTTGGAATCGACACCGGAATTGCGTTCGGAGGAGCCGAGTGCTGCTCCTTTTCCGGCGTCGAGCCACCTAAACCTGTGACTGAATTTGCTACTTTGTTGATATTCTTAAGCAAAGAAACTCCCCTTCTCTTACTATTCCTAAAACTCTTGGACAAATAAGCATTGACACTACCCTTTCGTTCAAGAGACCCAGAATTGCTATCAACGCTGCTATGCCGCCGGCCATTTTCTCTCCTCATGAGTTCCTTCACAACTGGGGAATACCCAACTGATTTCTCAAACTCCTCCATTGTTAATTGCTTCCCTGTTTGAAGATCACTCAATCGATTCCACATCCCATCTTCTGCAAATTCTTTTACCACAAACTCTTTTCCTGTATCTAAATTCTTTATCAGAAAAAATGCCCCAATTGTTTCTCCTCCTTTAACAACCATATTGCTTTTTTGCTTATTTGATCTGGGTTTTTTCCCATTTTTATTAGTAGGTTTTTTGTGTACTTTGCTAATACCCTCCTTCTCATGATCATTCGTTTGTTTGTTGGTTGACGGAGAAGAGGTGGTGGTATTGCTGCTATTGATGTTCGTATCCATGGAAATGTAGTTAAAATTGCAGAGACGTGTAAATGGCGTCAATGTAGATGATGTTCTGGTTAATCTCTGTTTCGAGACATTCCCAATTAAATGCTCTTTCCTCCGTTTCGTCTCAATCGAAAACGGGTCAATGTCACCATCAGATCTTGATCTAACCAAAAACGCACACTCATCTGGGGAGAATGATCCCATTAAATAATCCAAATCCTGATCATCATTATCATCAACATTCTTCTCTGTAGATAATCCAGCAGTTTCCTCTTGAGGTTTTCTGTGTTCTTCTCCTTTAGAACTCGGTGGTAATGGAGGGTGTCCTCCTGTTCCCGTTCCCGTTCCTGATCCTGCCGCCGTAACAAACTTCTTCGACATAGCCATTGTACGTAGCCTAACAAGCTCCTTACTGCTATTTAACCCCATACCATGCAACAACCGTCGTCGACGCTCTTGTATCGACGTCGGTGCCGACATCCAAATATCATAATTCTCTGTTGACGGCGGTGCAAGAGGCGGAGTAGGACCCACCAAATTCAATGGCAATGACCCTCCTTCTGATGACGACGATGATACAACGGAAGCAAACGACATACGTGGGTCCTCAAACTCGTCGTCATCGTCAGAGCCATCATCAGAATGTCCGATTAACATATCCATGGGTACGACGGCGGATATACGA
>NC_080053.1:12584648-12730157 GCF_026212465.1 Amaranthus tricolor
GGTTCAATCCTGTAATAGATATTCAATCCATTCACACTGTTTGGTTCAATTATGGAATGGATTCTCTGTTCAGTTTATATATATATATATATATATATATATATATATATATATATATATATATATATATATATATATATATATATATATATATATATATATATATATATATATATATATATATATATATATATATATATATATATATATATATATATATATATATATATATATATACATACATACATTTATTAAACACACAAATACATACACACATATTATGTTGCAAATAGATAATTACCAATAATTAAAAAGTACTAGTTCAATACATTTTCACTCAAAATGGTGTCAATACATCTCCACACAAAAAGATTCCAATATATGTTTTTGACAACCAAACACAAAGTCTAGATAATTTATAAGTTAAGCATTTTCATTACATTACTTGCCCAAGTTAGGATGAATGAGGTTGATTATAAACTCTTTCTTCCACTCAACATCCGGGCATTGGTAAAAGAGTGAGAGTTCACTTGGATTGGAGGCCAACCTCTTGGAAGCTTCCATTACTTCAAATCTTGTCAATCCTTCTATGCGAAGCAATTCACTAACCAAATTTTTTTTTTGATTTTCCTCAACTTCTTCACGAGCCATGATAGCTTGCTCATGTAGTTGTGTAGTAGAGAAGGCACTTGCAATGGTAGACATGTGCTTGTTCATCTCATTCATATGATTTGAAAAGCTAGAAGACATATTGTTAAAAGAAGAAGTTAAGTCCACAACCTCCGGCTTCTTCCTTTTCCTTCCTTGTTCATTTGGAGCCTTTTCTTTTTTGGCTTTCTTTGAAGAAGGTTCACTTGGAGTTGATTGTTTTGATTGGTTGACGGACTCATTATCATCAAATTCATCATCTTCATCACTACCACCCTTATCTAGTTCAATGGTCTCTTTCTCTTGATTGTCAACAGCTTTGACAAAAGTCTCAGATTGCACCCCAGTAGCTCGATCGGCACCAAAGATAACTGACAGTTGATCATAAAATGGAAAAGGAACATTCCATAATCCTTGAGCATTTCTGTGTTGCTGAAATTAAACAAGAATTGAATAAAAAAAAAAGATACGTCATTTAAAATATGTTATAATTTCTAACAAATATTAAACAAGTCAAAGTATTTGTGTACCTTACAAAATTCTTCATAAGATTGCCTTTCACATACAATCATATTCTTTTCATTATCCCAAGAAAAACCAGAAGTGCGAAACATTTCAGTTAGCACATTATACTTATCCTTAAACCATTTGATTTTTGATTCAATATGGGGAATAGCTTTCAACCCACACCCGGGAAACTTCTCATTCAATTTCTCCTCTAACTTATTCTTGAAACCACCTTTGAAACTCCCATCAGCTTTCAATGAAGGATCGGCACTCATCTCCAACAAACCATTAATCAAACATTCTTCCTCAGATTTATTCCAGGATCGCTTGTTTTTCCCTCTTCCACTTTGAACAAATTGACCAACATTTCTCCTATACAACAATGATGTATTAAAAAAAAGATTACCAAATAAGGATATTTTTTTATTTGCAAGATAAAATAAATAATCCAATTACACCATAAAAAATATCTCAACACCATAAAATTCGATTACATCATAAAAAGGAACACCCAAACATAAGTCCAAATAAACTAAACAAACATTTATGTTTGGCTACTATGCCTAAGTCTCCAATTATTAAACATATTTTGTGCTAAGTTATTCCGATAAGTAGTCCAAGCATCCGTAGTAGCTATTTGAACCATCCACATCTCTGACCATCTCACAAAGGACATAAAAGGTTCTTCTATTCACACGAAGTTCACTTTTGCAGACTATATCACTATCCTTGATTAGTGCATCCAAGTGCTTTTGTCTAAGGTGTTTCTTCTCACTTTTGCTATAACGTGGTCGTTCAATTTCATAAACAATTACACCCATCATACACATCACCAAGTACATGATTGTGACGACATTGTTAACAACCATGAAAAGTAGTAGTAATTCAATTTGTCTCTTCTTCCTTCTTCTTACTATGGCTAATTGAGATGGAATCATTTCTGTGAATGTATACATGCATCATTATATTAATAAATAGAAAAAAAAATTATATATTACCATATATATATATTCTATCATTTTGCTTCCAATATCTTATCTATAATGCCATATATACAGTAAAATTATTCTTGAAAATTAACAATCTAGGAATCATATATATTCAACAGCAATCTCCATGAGATCTTGTTAAAAATCAGAAAAACATATATATCGACATATATAACAATTTACAAAGCAATCAAAAGATAACAAAATTGATAAATCCACAATTATATTGGACGAAAATTGAAAAAACAAAATCAATCAAAACATCAGAAACTAGCAATACAAACACAAAGAAGAAGGCCAAATTAATGCATATTGACACCCACTCCAGTGTAGAAATACCCAGGAACTCCCTAGGTAATCCTAAGCTATTAGTTGCCATTAACAATAAGCTTAATCCTGGTAATGAAACAATCAATTCAAATTAGCAACTGGGTATGATCCAAAACCAGAAATTATCTTCTAGAAAAGCAAATAAATTTGATTAAAAAGAGTAAGTCGGTTATGGAGAAATAGTACCAAAAAACACAAGACTGAACCAAATTAAGGAAATTTTGCCATCTGGGTATAAAGCTCAGAAATTGAGACAGCTCACTTACAGAAAAAAGACAGAAGAAGAGCACACAGAGCACATGAAAACAAACAGATTGTTTATCATAGAATGTGAAGAAAGAGAACAAAGAAAAATGACCCACCAAAAATCAGAAATTTGTCTCAACTCTTCTTTTACTTACTCAACAAAATTTGAAATTTTGAATCAAACCCATCAAAGATTTGACCTGATTATACCTAAAATCAATCCTTTCTAACCCAAATGAACACCCTTTTCATTCTATAAAAGCAAACCCATGTTTATAATGGGGTTTTCACTTTTCACTCTATAAATTTGAGTACTGATTTTGTAACATCCTCAGAATAGATCGGACTTTTGAAAACACTTTTAATGAAAAACATGAGCCAAAACCTATTCATGGGAGTGTTACCGCCACATCTATTTCTAATAAAATAAATGTAAGGCTTAATGACTAAGAAATAACTTAATAATTTTAAATACAAAGGGTCTTACAACATAAGAAAAGACTGAAATGTAATTTGTGTCCATATAAAATTTAAACAACCTAAGGTAAAATTTAAACTGAAATACGACTCTAGTAAAAGCTATATTTCTAAGTGATCCTCACTCCGCGATTCCCATGCAATCAATAACCTGTAACATAAGAATGCAAGAAAAACAAGAGAAAAACTCCCAAAATCAGAAAAATTGAGTAATTCCAACTCCATCATGTAAGACGATTGAGTTTGAAAATGATTTAAGAAAATACAATATAATCAATATTGGAAATAATTTTAGAAAATAACATATAGCTGAGTTTAATAAAAAATAATTTGAGAAAATAATATATATAATATCACATAAACCAATTTATTAAATTGATAATTAATAATGACAAACACATAATCAATTTTTAATTTGAGGGAACGAGAACGCCAGTAGGCCGAGGCTTTACCCCTATACCTACTTCATCAAGAGGTCGTCACCCCAAACAATTCAAGGCCAGTAGAGTAGTCTCAGGGAACCCTAGTGTGCACACCCCTTCTACTTGGATCACAACAAATAGAAGGAAGACCAAACATCGTATCAAGTATCAGAAATAATAATACCTGTCGGCAGCTATACTAACCAAACAGGTCAACCTGTTCATCACCCTTATACTTGGATCACAATAAATATAAGAGCTTCATTTCCCTCGTGTTACACTTTACGTGATTTAATATATTTTAATAATTAGTCTCGTACACACAAACATATAATCAAACATACATTATATATTTTATTTTATGATCATAAATTTTCTCAAGAAAAATATATCTCAAGAATATTCAATTGCAATATTCATATCATAATATATTTCTCCCAAATTCAATCGCATTTATAAAATAATAATATAACTTTCATCAAAATAATAATATTATAAGTATTTCTCTTTCAAATTAAACCGTATTTAATTTCATCATCAAAATAATAATATAAATTTTATCAAAATACTAATTATGAATTCAAGTTAGACAAAAATAATAGTAATTATAATTTGAGAATATATAAAACATAACATCATATAAAATAATGTCATATAAAATCATGCATTCTATTTAAACACATTAATTATCACTTAGCACATAATACTAACAGGATAGTCCTAATTAGATGGACATTGAGAATTACCTTGTCACGCGATCCTAGACAACGTACGCTTCTAATAATCTCTGTCTACGAATCCGCTGTCTACACGAGAAAATAATATATCTCAATTTAATACCCCGATCAATCCATTCAAAAATAATTTAAAAGACTCCTTTTTTATTTTATATACTTTATTTAAAAAAAGAATAAATTTAAACATGTAATTTAAAATTGTAAGAGTAGTATAAAAGAGCAAGATTTTAAATAACATAGTTAACTCATTTTATTATAAGATTTAAAATTGCAAGGGTTAAAAAAAAAATAATAATCATAATTATTATATAAAAAAAAAAAGAGAAGTGGGTGAGTTTCCAGGAACCCACGAAAAGAAAGAAGAAAGGGAAGGAGGAGAGAGAAGGAGAAAGGGAGAAGGAAGAAGGAGAAGGTGTCGGCCGGCGGTGGCTCCGGTGGCCGCCGTAGCACGCCGGTGGTATCCCGGTGACCGTCGTATCGCCGGAAAAGCTAAGGTCAGAATTATTATTTTTTTTTAGATGCAAAATATGTAATTTGGATTGAAATTGGTAGAACAATATTATAAAGAGATGAAATTTCATACCTTTAATATCAAAATCTTGCGTTTTCTTGACTGAATTTTAAGCAAATGGGAGATGGAGGAAGTAATTTGTAGGAGAAGAAGGAAGTGTGAGTAATAATGTGAATGAAATTAAGGGTAATTTGTTTGATTTATAAGAGGTAAGTGAGGTTAGTTATAAGGTTTAGAGGGAGGAGTGGGAAGTTATTGTTAATGGGGAGTTATGTTTTCTTCTTTTTTTTTCTGAAATTTATTTATTATTATTATTATTATTATTTAAAAAAAACGGTTGTTACAGATTTGAAAAGGTAAGTGAGAAGAATTTAAAAATAAACGAAACACATCACAAAGAGTACAAAACCCAAACGACAAGTGAATTGAAAACTGAAAAACGAAAGCAGACCTGAAAATTTAGCTTGGAGGAAGAGAGGAGGCCGAGGAAATTTGGGGGAAGGCGAAGAAAAAATTTGAGAAAGCAATAAAAACTGAGATTGATCGGAGATTGAAGGAGGCGGAGGCGGGCAATTTTGAGATTGAAGAAGAGAGAGGGAAATAAGAAGGAAGAGAAAGCGAATTAGGGTTTGAATATGCTGGAATGGAGTTTGAAACTTGGGGGGGGGGGGGGGGGGGTAGGAGGGTATGGGATTCTAGAGGAATGGAATGGGATGAGAATCCAAAGGGTATGACATCCCAATGTAAAAATGCCTAACCAAACATTGGAATGGTTATGATACCATTCCATACCATTAAAAAAGAGCCAACCAAACATGCCCTAAATTTTAAATTTCAGCAAACCACTAAACCCTATGGCTATAAGATCATTAACTTGAGCGCGAGTACGTTTAATTTTCTCTTTTTCATTATGCAACAATAATGGGATTTGCAATATGTATATATAAACTCATCAACACTGCAACATAAACAAAAATAAAAATGTAATGAATTCATAACATAACCCATTCAAATTAAATTTGAACTATTCTACTATAAAAATGCCTACTTATGATGATGTAAAATGCCTACTATGGTATGCAAAATACGTACTACATTGTGAGAAAAAATAATTATTATAACTAATTTTATTTGCTTACTTAAACTATTTAATCTGCTCACTTTAGTATGTAAAAAACTTACTTTATTATGCAAAAACATTTACTTCTATATGTAAAAATGTATATTATAACCATTTTAAATACCTACTTCAACTATGTAAAAGGCCTACTTTCATATGAAAAAGGCCAATTTCTGCATGCAAAAAATACCTACTTACTTCAATATACAAAACACCAACTATAACTATTAAAAATGCCAACTTCAGTACGCAATAATACCTATTAAGCCAGTTCAAAATAATCAATCAAACTAACAAATAAATTCATTACAGACTGTCTAACTAGAGATGTTCAATGAGCTGAATTGAAAAGATTGATTAGAATTCTTAATGCGGCAGAGCAATATGAATTACTAAAAGGTATTGACGGACCAGAGCAAGTCAAATCTATTCAGATTCACCTATGTCCATATCTATTTTAAAAAGTTTCTCTAAAGGTTTTTATAGGCTCACCTTTTAAGTCGACCTCATACATAATAACATCATGAGAAAGCACCATAAAAAAAAATTACCTAGAATAATTCAAAATTTTTATGAGTTTTTTACAATAACCCCATCTATTGATAAACCTTAAATAATCTCAACTTTAGGGAGTATCTGCCTAAACTAAGTTTGGATAACCCGATGACCCGCTATAGTAGATAATTCACCAAAAAAAGTAAATTGAAAATTAACGTAAAATTAGAGAAAAATTTTAAAAATTCAAATAAAAAATTTTCAATAATTAAAAAAATTAGAAATTTTTTTATAATTTTTTTCACATTTTTTTCGATATTTTATTTTAATTTATTTTTTTTTAAAAAAATAAAACTTGCTATTTATGATTAATAAGCTCTAAAGTTGAAATTATTTATGATTAATCAATAGGTGGAATTATTATATGAAAATCATAAAATTGTTGGATTATTATGGTAATTTTCCAAAATTTTTTTTTTAAAACAACCAACTCAAATATCTATCCATGCCAACTCTTTTTGTTAAAGTTAACTTTTCCAAATAAATTTATATAACTCAATAAATTGATACGTCAACGTATTCCTATGATAAATTTGAAAGTGTTAAAAGGTAGGGAGAATATAAGGAGAAAAGTAGTATAAGAGATAAACTTATATCAGTTTCTCTTGTATTTCATTTTCTGTTGTAACCCAATACTACATTACCTTACACATATATATAGCACAAGGAAAGGAAAAAGGAACAAATGTAGTACTATTGCAAGGGATAGATAAATCCACTTGACAATGCATTCATTGTGTGGTTACATCAATCACAACACTCCCCCTTGAATGCATTACATATATGTGGAAGTTTTATTTTGACATTCATAATCCTAAAACTGTCTCATTAAAAACCTTTATCAGAAAAAACCCAGTGGGATAAAAAAAAACTGATCAAAGGAAAAAAGAGTACAGTGAGCATATTTCTCCCCCTAAAGTTAACATATGTCTCGAAATCGGCACATCCCAATCTTGCGTACCAAATACTCGAATTGCTTTGACGGGAGTGACTTTGTGAATAAATCAGCGGGGTTTTCACAGGATTGAATTTCTTGGACTTTTCACCTTTTTATCTCTCTGTAGATCATGTGCAAAGAATAATTTAGGTGACAAGTGTTTTGTTCTATCTCCCCTGATGTATCCTTCTGTGACTTGGTTGATACATGCATCATTATCTTCATAAATTGTAGTTGGTGCCCTAGTTGTATCGTTTAAGCCACAATCCCTTTGGAGTTGGCCGATCATGGATCTCAACCATACACACTCTCGGCTGGCTTCATATAAAGCTATTAGTTCTGCATGATTTGAGGATGTAGCCGTTAGAGTTTGTTTTGTTGATTTCTTAAGATATTACGGTTCCTGCATATGTAAATACATATCCAGTTTGTGACTTGGCCGTATGTGGATCAGATAGATACCCTGCATCAGCATATCTAGTGAGTATAGCATCATTTCCTGACTGAAAAAATAATCCAAGGTCTATAGTTCCCTTTAGGTACCGAAATAGATGTTGTCCCATTCCAATGTCTTTTTGTTGGGGCATTACTATACCTAGCTAATAAATTTATAGAAAATGCTATATTCAGGTCTTGTATTATTTGCTAAGTACATTAAAGCACCAATGGCACTCAAGTATGGCACTTCCGGGCCTAAAATTTCTTCGGATTCTTCTTGTGAGCGGAATGAGTCATCTTTTATATTTAGTGATCGTACCATCATTGGGGAACTTAGTGGATGAGCCTTGTCCATATAAAATCGTTTCAAAACTTTCTTAGTATAATTGCTCTGATGGACAAATATTCCACTTTTCAAATTCAATTTGTAGACCAAGACAGAATTTAGTTTTTCCTAAATCCTTCATCTCAAATTCTTTCATCAAATATTTAGCTGTTATCTCAATTTCTCTTGGGGTTCCAATCAGATTTAAGTCAGCTACATACACAGCAATTATTACGAAACCGACTTGAGATCGTTTGGTGAATACACATGGGCTAATTTGGTTGTTTTTGAACCCTGCTTTCATAAGATATTCACTCAAACGATTATACCACATTCGCCCAGATTGCTTTAATCCATACAATGATTTCTTTAATTTTATAGAAAACATCTCTCTAGGTACATTCTTTGTTGGTAAGTTTAATCCTTCAGGGACCTTCATATAGATGTCTGTGTCGAGTGACCCATATAAATACGCAGTTACGACATCCATCAATCTCATGTTTAGGCTTTGAGAAACTGTTAAACTTACCAAAAATCTGAGTGTGGTTGCATCAACTATTGGGGAATAAGTTTCTTCATAATCAACTCCTGGCATTTGAAAAAAACCTTGAGCTACAAGTCTTGCCTTGTATCTAACAATTTTATTTTTCTCATTTCTTTACAAATACCCATTTGAAGCCTACGGGTTTTATGCCTTTTGGAGTTTGTAAAATTTGCCCAAAAACTTTCCTTTTTTCTAATGATTTTAATTTCGCCTCAATTGCTTCTTTCCATCTTGGCCAATCAGGTCTTTTTCTGCATTCATTTATCGATATTGGCTCAAGATCATTTTCAACATTTATTATTTCAATAGCTACGGAATAAGCAAAGGAATCATTTGGAATGATCCCTTTTCGATTCCATTTTTTCTTGGAGAAAATATAATTTATTGAGATTTCATAATTTTCATCCTTTTCATTATCGGAGATGTCTTGATTTTCTCCTTTATTTTCATTTTCATTTTGAATGTTATTTTGTGCACCTTCTAGTTTTCTCAATTTTCTTGGTTTTAAATCTTTTGAACCAAGTGGCCTTCCACGCTTTCTTTGCACAACAATTTCATAACTTTTTGCTTTTTCATCAGGAATTTCTATTCGAGCTGGAGTATTTGCTGCTGGTATATGTGATTTTGTAACTCTCTTAGTATCTGTGAATGCATCAGGTAATTGGTTAGCAACACTTTGTACATGAACAATTCGTTGTACTTCTTGTTCACATGATTTTGTTTTTGGGTCTAAATATTCTAAATGTGTTGCTTTCCAAATAAGTTCCATATTTCTTTTCTGTAAGTCCACATTCTCCCCCCCCTAAGGATGGGAATATTGTCTCATTAAAGTGGAAATCAGCAAATCTAGCTTGGAATTGATCACCAGTTAATGGTTCAAGATATTGAATGATTGATGGAGATTCAAAACCGACATATATTCCCATTCTTCTTTGTGGACCCATTTTTGTACGTTGAGTGGGAGCAATGGGCACATATACAGCGCATCCAAAGATTTTCAAATGTGAAATATTTGGTTCATGACCAGCTACTAATTGCATTGGCGAATATTTATGATAAGCTGTAGGTCTTAGCCTAATCAATGATGCTGCATGTAATATTGCATAACCCCAGGCCGATGATGGTAATTTTGATTTCATTAGCAGTGGTCTTGCAATTAATTGCAATCTCTTAATTAAGGATTCAGCAAGACCATTCTGTGTGTGAACATATGGCACAGGGTGTTCCACTTTAATTCCAATTGACATGCAATAATCATTAAAAGTTTGAGATGTGAATTCGCCGGCATTGTCCAATCTAATACTTTTTATTGTATAATCAGGAAAATGACTTTTCAATTTGATGATTTGTGCAAGTAGTTTTGCAAATGCATTGTTTCTACTTGATATAAGGCTTACATGTGACCATCTTGTGGAAGCATCTATTAAGACCATGAAGTACCTAAAAGGTCCACATGGTGGATTAATTGGTCCACATATATCTCCTTGAATTCTTTCAAGAAATATAGGAGATTCAGTAACAATCTTATTTACTGATGGTCTAGTAATAAATTTTCCAAGAGAACAAGAGGTGCATAAGAGCTCATTCGACTGGGGAATCTTAATATTTCTTAGTGGATGCCCGACTGAATTTTCTATTATTTTATACATCATCCCAGTGCCAGGATGACCTAAGCGGTCATGCCATAAAGTGAATATCTCCTTATTGTCTAATCTTATCATATTTATTTCAATCGGGCGTATATGGGTGAGATACAACCCCGATTAATATGCTAGCATCCTTTCAAGGATAATTTTCGTTCCATTTCTTTCTGCTGTAAGGCATAAGAATTCTTTTTCATTTATACTTTTGGTTTCCATATGGTAACCATTTTGTCTTATTGCCTTGAAACTAATAAGATTTCTTCGAGATTTACTCGAGTATAGTGCATCATTTATTTCCAATTTTGTCCCCATAGGGAGTATGATGCATGCCTTTCCAGTGCCTTCGATTAATTTTGTTGTTCCTGATATGGTATTAACATTTGCCTCAAGCAATGTTAGGTTTGAAAAATATTCTCGATTTTTCAATATCGTATGTGTTGCTCCATTGTCCAGGAGGCAATGAAATGTTGATCCAATTACTGACATTTCCTTTTCTAAGACAAGAGAAGAAGAAAAAAAAATTATATTATTAATATAAAGCTAGAATACTCAATACAAAAAGAAACATAAGTAGAAAATTACAACTTATCAAATGAAAAACAAGTTAGATAAACAAAAACAACAAACAAGTTAGAAAATGCATCTAGTCATCTCAAAAGATGTAATTATCTTCTTCTTGGGGATCAAGTTTGTGGAGGTTCACATCCTCAGTAAAGAAATCGGAGACATCTAAGGTGGGGCCAGATGTACTTGCTTCATTTACAAAATTTGCTTCTGCCCCTTTTCCTTTGTTTTTCTGGGAAGCTTGATATAAATCCACTAAATGTTTGGCGGTACGACAAGTTCGCCCCCAATGACCAGTCATGTCACATCTATTACATGTGCTTTTGTATTTCTGGACTTGTTTAAAATTATCATTTCGGGGGGAAATATATTTCTTTCATAAACGTGGCTACGTCCACGGCCACGACTAAGTCCATGACCACGACCACGACCACTACTACGGCCATAGAAATTTCCTTGTTCGAAAGTATTCATGCCGCTCTTTTCGTGATATTTTCCACGACCTCTGCCTCTTATAAAATAGTTCCCATGATCTCGATGGCGCACATTCCTCTCAATCATATTTGTCTCATTAAAGGGCATAGTCCCAACAGGTCTCCTGTTGTGATTTTTCAATAATAGTTCATTATTTTGCTCCGCAACAAGAAGTGTTTTCAGCAATTCATGATATTTCTTGAAATGTCTTTCACGATATTGTTGTTGTAACAAAATGCTATTTACGTGAAAGGTTGATAATGTTGTTTCTATCATTTCTTCATCTGTTATTATTTGTCCACAATAGACTAATTTTGATTTTATCAGATGAAGGGCTGAATTATAATCACCGACTGATTTGAAATCTTGAAATCTTAACTCTCGCCATTCATCGATGGCCTTTGGGAGAAGTACACTTTTATTATGGCCAAATCTTTCATTTAGCTCTTCCCAAAGTAAGTTTGGGTCCTCATAATTGGTGTATTCATGTTTGAGACTGTCGGTTAAATGATGTCTCAGAATTGATGCAGCTTTTGCCTTATCTTCCTCAATTTTTATGGAATCTCTTTCAATACCCTTTCCTTTGTCGGTGGGATTAAGTTCAATTATTGTGTATAATAAACTTTTTCATTTTAGATATAATTTGACATCTGAAGCCCATTGTATAAAATTGTTTCCTGTTAATTTCAGGGCATTGAATTCTCTCTTTTTGAGATCAGCCATTATTTTCTACAATTAAGAAAATGACAAGGTTATTTAATGATTTTGTGTATCATCAGAGATATTAAAGCATATTAGTCTTATCTCCCCCTGATTTAGTATCTCAAACATAATAAGTACAATATAATTATAAATAAAAATAAAATAGATAGTATTAATAGATAATAAAACAAACAAAAAATAAATACATATTGCTAAACAAATGCAAGATTTATAATTTATTTTTGGATAATTAGGTAGAGCATTAATGCTACGAGTAATAAAATTAAACCCATAATGATAAGGAATGCATCTAGTATTTTACTTATATTGTTGGCAATTGGATTGATGTGGGTGTTTGTAGATGTATTGTTTGCCATGGATGGTTGAAGGAAGAAGAAGATGAAGGAAAAAAAAATTATTTATTGTGTTTGGGATAAGGTGTGAGTGGTGTGTGTGAGTTTGTGACGGTAGAAGTCCCTATTTATAGGGGGTAAAAAGGTAATTTTATTATTATTATTATTTATTTATTATTATTTTTTTTTCAGAATCGAACCCTGACGATTTACTTAAATCATAATTTTTGGACCACTCTGGCATTCATCCCAGGGTGATATATTACAATTAGAAAAGGATTTTATGTTGTGTAGAAATAATGTGGTCATGTCTGCTAATAATCTGTGTTATAGGTAAATTAAGACAATTTATTATTATAATGTTAAACAAAATAGAATCAAATAAAATCGTTATTTATTATTATTTGAAGGTGAAATTATATTTTATGAGTTTATTAAGTGATTATATAATTTATAGACTAAAATAACCAAATGCATATGCACATAATATGATGACATGATCAGATAAATAGAGATAAAACCGTCTATAAAGGCGATAACAATACTAAATTAGCCAGTCCATAAAGGCGGTCATTACAAAATAAAGTAGAATATACCGTACTATTTATGTATACTTAAAAGAAATACGTAAAGTAAAAAGGTAAAAAAAAATGCACATGGATATAAATGCAAATACTGCAAATAAAAAAAATACACATATAAATATACGAGAATAAAAATAATACTAACCGTCCATTTAGGCGGTAAAAGAAAAACAATTAACAAGCCATATAGGCGGTTTAAAGAATTACAAAAGAAATAAATAATACTAACCGTCCATTTAGGCGGTAAAAAAAAAAGTTAACCAGCCATATAGGCGGTATAAAATAAAACAATAACAAAAGCAATAAAGTGTCCTTGTCATCCGTAAAGGTGACGTATTGTCCAATAAATTATTTTATGGGTCATTTAAATTTATCTTGCAGCGTTTAGTACTTGTTCCTACCTCATCATCTTTGGTTCTTTTATTACTTGGTGAGGGTTTATTTTCAGTTGTTGTTGGAGCATTATTAGTTGGTTGCGTTGATGGATTATTTGTTGGTCGTACCGGTGGAATATTAGTCGGTGGAACTGGTGGATTATTAGTTGGTCGTACATGTGAATTACGAGTTGGTGAAACTGGTGGAGCATTAGTATTATTGGGATTATTATGTCGGAGCTGATTTAAATCAGTCCTTGTTGGGTTTGTAGTGAAGGGTATGGAATTATGCTCAATTATAAAATATAAAAATGTGTTAGAAACAACTTGGATGATGATGTTGACACCATTTGAGTGTTGGTCCATTTGTGGGTACCGATGAAGAAAAAATGCTTAATTAGGTTTGTAAAAATATTACCTTCTTGATTATTAAGGGTAGAGCTGGTGCTGATAACGTGTTAAAAGGTAGAGAGAATATAAGGAGAAAAGTAGTATAAAAGATAAACTTATATCAGTTTCTCTTGTATTTCATTTTCTGTTGTAACCCAATACTACACTACCTTACACATATATATAGCACAAGGAAAGGAAAAGAAACAAATATAGTACTATTGTAAGGGATAGATGAATCCACATAACAATGCATTCACTGTGTGGTTACATCAATCACAACAGAAAGGTAGTAGTTTGCAAATTATTAATTATTGAAAAATATTTTCTTTGTTATGAAATAATGACACTTAATTGATATATTGTGCAGCTTAACTGACATAGACATATTATGCCATGCAGATTAATTAATTAATTAACATGTTGTGTGGAAAAATATATAATAAGAGTAAAAGGAAGGAAGTAATATTGAAGCGGTTCATAAATCGACAAGGGTGTTGCTATTTTTCGCCACCCCTTTTCATTTTTTCGCCACCCCCCTAAAATTACTTAATTGCCCCTGGATTTAAAAGAATTACAAAAATGCCATTGGAGTTAAACATAATTAATAAATGTAAATCACGCTTAATAACACTATTAAGAATTTAATGCGGATGATTTGTTTATATATATCGAATTCTGAGATGCGTTTGAAGTACGAATTCAAACACGGTACTATCTCTCTAAAAACTGGTACTATCTCTCTAAAAAGTGTTAAAGAAGTTGTAAGGCGTAGTAGGTTGAATATGGCTAACGAAAGCGACTATGAGTCGGATGCGGTACGTAAAATTGCCGTTCGAAAAAAAAAAAAAAACAAGTCGCACAAATCTAGGCGACTGAACCATGGTTCAGTCGCACAAATCTGGGCGGCTAACCTATGGTCCAGTCGCACAAATCTGGGCGACTGAACCATGGTCCAGTCGCCCAGTTTTGTGCGACTGGACCATGGTTCAGTCGCCCAGATTTGTGCGACTGGTTTTTTTTTTTTTTTTTTTTTTTTTTTTATTTACGTATTAATGTTTTTTTAAATTATTATTATAATTATTGTTAGTATTATTATTGTTGTTGTCATTATTATGATTTTTATTGTTGATATTTTTATTTTTAAAATTTTTTAATATTTTAATTTACGTAATTTATTTATTTATTTAATTATTTATTTATTTATTATTGTTATAATAATTATTATTATTCTTGTATTTGTTGTCATTATTATTACTATTATTATTATTGTTATTATTTGTCTTGTCATTATTTATTTATTTTAAATGTTTTTTAAATTTTTTTATTAACGTAATGTTTTTATTATTATTAAAATTATTATTGTTATTGTCATTATTAATTTGATTTATCGTTATCTATTTATTTATTAATATTATTATTATTATTATTATTATTATTATTATTATTATTATTATTATTATTATTATTATTATTGTTGTTGTTGTTGTTATTATTAATCCAAATATTATTATTGTAGTCATTAATGTACTTAATTTATATCATTTCAAATGTGCAGGAGTTTGAAAATTTTGGAGACAACGTAGACTACTCCGGTCGCTTTGTTACGGATAGGGAATTTATCTCCATAGATGAGTTACATAGTTGGGCCGATGCGACAGCAATAACAATCGGTTTTCAATTTACACGTGCTTCTTATAAAAAGAAAGAAGGACGTTCCAGAGTTAGTTGCTATTTAAGATGTCACCGCTATGGTAAACTTAGGGGTGATGTAGATAATGTAGATAATGCTGCCCGACCTGGTTCTAAAAGTAGGAGTTGCGGGTGTAAATTTATGATTGTAGGAAGTAGTCGTAAACCAGGAGAAAGACCTTGGACGATAAGGGTGTGTCCTGGTGAAAAGGGAAAACATAACCACCCGTTCTTGGTGTACAGAGATGGTCATGTAAGGGCGAGGATTAATGTAGATATTCGGGAGCACATACGACAGCTTAGTGCAACCGGAATGCAACCGGCCTTTATTATGAATTCTATTAGAGATAATTTTCCTGGTTTTTATGCTAGTATGAATCAGATATATAATATTAGGCAATCAATAAGGAGAGATGAAATGCAGGGCAGGACTCCCCTTCAACACTGTCTTCATATGGCCACAGAACATAATTATGTGGTCTGGACAGAGTTGGATAATGATAGGCACTTGAGCAGACTTTTAATTACAAATCCTACTTCAATCCAAATGATACGTACGTGGCCGTATGTTGTGCTGATAGATACAACGTACAAAACGAACAAACCGAAGTGGCCACTATGTGAAGTGATCGGAATGACGCCAACAAATCACAACTTCTTGGTTGCGTTTTGTTTGATGCGAGATGAGGCGGCTGTGTCGTACTCGTGGGTGCTGCAGGGATTGAGAGATATTTTCGGCACTGCTCAGACTCCTAGCGTCATTGTAACCGATCGTGACGAAGGTTTATCTGCAGCTATTCGTGACGTCTTCCCAGGTAAAAACGCTTTGTGAGTTCATTATTGTGGTTATATCTATTGATAATGTCTTAATTACGTTCACTGTTTTGTTTAATGTAGATGTACGTCATTTGTTATGCACCTGGCATATTGGCAACGATATTGAGAACATGGTGGACAAGTTGTGCGGCGGCAAGAAAAATCAACAAGGGCAGTTATTCAGGAAAAGTAGATGGAACCCCTTGGTTGAAAGTGCTACAATCCGGGAATATGAAAAGAGATGGGAAGGGATCGTCAGTACGTGATCGGTTAGGAACCAAAGGGTCGTTTGGTATTTGACTGGAACATGGATTCCACTTAGAGAGAAATTTGTGCGTGCGTGGACGAATGATTGTTTACACTTGGGTAACCATACTACCAGCAGAGTGGAAAGCCAACACTCGTCTTTTAAGTATTACCTTGGTAGAGGTAATAGCTCATTCGATACCCTTTTCAAAAGGGCGCACGCACAGATTACAAATCAACAAGCTAAAATCCGACAATCGCTACAGGAATCCATGACTTCTGTACCAAGAACGCTACGACAGTATTTCTTTAGACCTCTATATCGCCACGTGTCTCTCTATGCCTTGGAGCAGATCCAGAATGAGCTTAACCGCATGTTAGAACTGGGTGATTTTGTATTGAACAAATGCGGTTGTGTACTTCAAAAAACCCATGGATTGCCGTGTGCATGTTATTTACAAATGACCATTGGATCACATGGTGCTTTGTACTTGGATGACATTCATGAATTCAGGAGTACTTTGAGGTACACAGAGGTAGGAGACGAACCCAATGAAGAAGTACGAAACGCGAACGCCAATGACAAAGAGTACTTTGAATCTCTGGTCGATGAAGTCCTTAAATCTGATCCCGCTTTTGTTCGCCGAATGGCTGAGGTACTTGAATATGAATTACACCCAGATGGTGCGGATATACCTGAGCCTTACGCTAGTCCACCGAGAAAGGGAAGACCAAGCACTAGTAAAAACATGAGAAGGAGAAAAAGTTCATTTGAATATAGCCGATCATCTTCTCGTGGTCGAGGGTCTAGATCTTCTTCCCGCGGGAGATCAAGTGGCAGATCTAGTGGCTGAGAGACGCAATCTTCAATAGGAATTAAGTTCAGTTACAACTTATCCGGTAATTGACTTAATTTTTAGTTTTTTTCATTAATTATTTGTTATTTACGCATATTAACTTAATTTACATTTATTGTAGATGATCCAGGAGGTCGTGATTTCTCACAGTTTCCATGGCCTGATTACATCCCATTCATGCTTCCTCCTTATTTGTTCGACTGGATTGATGTGTTAGGTGATGGTAACTGTGGATTTAGAGCAATTGCCGTCACAGAGCTGGGAGGCGAGGAAGCATGGCCTCTTTTAAGACGTGCTATGAGTATGGAAATGCAAATGAACAGAGCGCAATACCTAACTTTGTATCTATCTCAGGAGTCACTAGACGAGTCAATATTCAGAGTAGGTTCACACACCGATGGACCTGCTCCTTTCATGCACTGGTTCGATGCACCGATGGCTTTCTACTCTGCAGCAACGTTTCTTAACATTGCCATTGCTTTTTATGGTTCTGCTGACGGTGATTCGCAACACAGCTGTTTGATTCTTCCGTTAAGAAAAGCACAGGCCGCGAGAAGTGTAAATAAACTAATACATATACTTTGGGTTAATCGAAATCATTTTGTTCAACTTTTTATGAACGACGATTCATCCCCTCTGCCGCCGATCCACCCACGTTGGAAACAAGCAGCTGACAATTTTGCGAAAGATCTTGACACAAATTTCACTACGAGGATTATGCTGTGGAATAATCTACGCGGGGCACACCCACCAACAAATAACACCGCTGACGATGCTGTAAATTTAGATACTCCATAGAATTTATACACGACATTCATTAAAAGTTGTATATAATCCATAATTATACTACAGTGTGTGGTGTTAACAATTTATTTATTTCTTTGATTAATAGGAGGAATTTATAATGCTGGTAGACAAATATACATGTATATGTGTGATGTGGGTTAGTGTGTATATTTATGTAAATTAAATGCAATCATTGACGAAAATAAATGCAATAAATAATGTAAAATAGTTTCAGTACAGACTATTCAGGGCCTTGTCCTTGATCAGTTTGCCATTCATCATATAAATCTCTACCATCATTAAGGTATATTTCTAACGCATGTCGTTGACGGGAGTTCAAATCCGCAATCCGCGTAGGTAGTCTTGCCACTGGAGAGAATCGACTGGCCCATTCTTTCGCGAACTGAAAACAACAAAGGACAATGTTCGTTATTAATTGATTAAAAAAAAAAAACTTGAAAAAAAATTGATAATAAAACTCACGTAATCAGATCTGCTCTGACCAAGACCAGGACCGGAAGCCAGCAATTCGTCTCGGGATATGTACGGGTGCGAGCACACTCTAAACCATTCAACGTAATTAGGTTCAGTCTCTGAAGGAACAGTAGCCCGTCGAAGTCCCTGCTCTACAAGGCGGGCACTGTAGGGGAACCTACTCCACGCCTCCACAAATGCAGCAGCAGAAGAAGGAAAGGTCACGGAGTAGGTTCCGTGTGCCGGTCGAAGAGCCTTGGCTGGTCTAATAGGAGCTGGAGGAATAGACTGCACGAACCCAATCTGTCGCAATGCCCGCTCCGGCAAATACACCTCCACAACATCAAAGTAGGTGATACCCCCGATGACTGTGGTGCGTGGGTGCTCATTCAGCAACGCAGCAGCAGAAAAATTGTACGGAGTCCATTCAACCTGCATACAGGCCAAGTTAAAAAAAAATTTCCTACAAATAAAAAACAACATGCATGACAAAATGTAATGTAAAATACCTGAGTCTCTGTCATTGAGTCCAGAACCTTGCGGAACTCCATCAACCTGTCCAGCTCACGACTTACTTTCTTCGGCGTCCACATCTCCGCCCTAGTCATGTTTGGCACATCATTTCGGCGAGGATGAGGGCGGAAAGCGGGGAAGTACTCATAGATCCATGTCTGGAGCAATGTGAGGCATCCAGCAATGGTCTTGCAACCAGCCCTAGATGCCATTCCGAGCTGCCTGTACAAGAACGCCAAGGTCACCGCACCCCAGGCCACGTCCTGTTCATCGTCGTTGACGACAACTATCGGGTGAGGTCGGCCAGTCCTGGTCTTATCCGCCAACAAGGTAGAGCCGATGACAGCCATGTAGTACGCTGTGGTCTGGGTATCCAAGGCCTGCGACCTATGACACAGCCGCATCAGTTCAGCAACGCTTATGCATCCGCTGGTGAATGAACCTTTACGTCGAAGCTCAGACAGAGGCTCGCCGACCAGATTGGTGATACCAACCTCCCACTCCGCCTCCGAAGGCTCAGCCGGCAGAGAACCATCAATAGAAATGCCCAATATGCGTTGCACGTCGTGCAACATAATCGTCATCTCTCCCCAGGGCATGTGAAAGGTGTTCGTATCCGGCTGCCACCTCTCGACGAACGCCGATATCAAAGCAGAGTCGATGTGCTGGTGCATAATGACCGGTAGTCGACCGAGGGAAGTGGAAGGTAGAAAATCGACTAGCTCATCGCAGTGGCGGACCCAGGAATTTCAAATTGGGGGGTCAAAATTTCGGATATCGGTTGTGGCGACGGAAAGGCGAGGGCAAAAAATCGTCGCCAAATGGAAAAGCAAATTAGCGACGAATTAGCGACGGGAAATATGGTCGCCAATCCGTCGCTAAAAGCTTTTATTTTTTAAAATTTTTTTTTAAATGTTTAGCGACGGGAAGTATGGTCGCCAAGTGGTCGCCAATTGGTCGCTAAAGTAATTTTTTTTTTTTAAAGCTCATTTATTTTTTTCAGATTGGGGGGTCCACTGCCCCCCCTTGACCCTAGCTGGGTCCGCCACTGGCTCATCGGACATATCCCTCAGTCCGATGATGGACTCCACCGGTCTCTTCCTAATACGGCAATCCAGAATCGGAGGCGTACGCTCGGAGCCGTCATAAATAAGTTTAGCTATGTGCCTGCCATAGCTAGGGATCAGTCGCGTATCTGTCGGCCCCCCGGGCTGGGGTGATGTCACTAACCAGTCCGTGTTAGTGGACTGTGAGGGCCTGCCCCGTGGCGGCTCATTATCGACAAAACTTCCTCCTGCACGCTCAGATGCGGCGGAAGAACTCGGGCCGCCACGGGCAAATCTGCCGTCGAGGCCACGAACTATAGTCCAGTCCAATGGGGCAGGCTCAGGAGCTTGGAACTGAACATCATCAGCATCATTATCATCATCACTATAAACCCCCCAACTACTCTGGAGGCTATCAGCCTGGTCATCAAAATGAGTACGCACTTGGTTCAGCGTACTCGACCTTTGGGCCACACTGTGTCTGGCCGCCTCTTCCTGCCTAGCCCTCCTAGCAGAACCCGTGACCCCCCCTCTCATGTGGGTCCCCTCTGAGTAAGGTAGGCCTAGAACTATTACCTCTCAACAATTGCCTAAAAAAACCCTTTCCTTTTCCTTGATTACCAGCCATTTTCTACAATTTTTTACGGTTTCATTCAATATTATAAATAATAATATTTCTAAAAACATAATAATCATAAATAAAATATGGAAAAAAATAACATAAAAAACAAAATAATTAATTAATAATACAAACATAAACAATTATATAACAACAAAAAATTAAATTATTATTAAATATCACAATAACAGTAATAACATAAAAAAAATTATATTTATAATAATAATCACCTTTTTTTAAAAAAAAACAAAAAAATTATTAATAATAATCACCTTTTTTTTTCCAAAATTAAGTACAATATTAACATTTTATTAAAAAAAATATATAAAATTATTAATAATAATCATGTTTTTTTTTTATATTTCAAAATTTAAAATTATTATTCCTAAATAAACGGAAAAAAAAACAAATTTAAAATAAATAAATAAATAAATTATTTACAATATTAACATTTTATTAAAAAAAATATATAAATTTATTAATAAAAATCAGGTTTTTTTTTTAAATTTCAAACTTTAAATATATTTTTCCTAATAAGGAAAAAATAAAATAAAAAATATATATATATATATATATATATATATATATATATATATATATATATATATATATATATATATATATATATATATATATATATATATATATATATATATATATATATATATATATATATATATATATATATATATATATATATATATATATATATATATATATATATATATATATAATAATCAGTTTTTTTTTTTAAATTTCAATTTTTAAATTTATTACTCCAAAATATAGAAAAAATAAAAAAAAAAAAATGAGTCGCCCAAATCCGGGCGGCTGGTTTAGGCGACTGAACCGGGGTTCAGCCGCCCGGATCTGGGCGACTCATTTTCTTTTTTTTTTTTTTTTTCCGTGAAATATAAATAACATATATATACACTTACTAAAATAAAAATAAATAAACATTACAACATACAAATTTAAACTAATAATTTATAAAACAAAACATAAACATATATTTAATAATAAATAAAAATAACAATAACAATAATAATAATAAAATTAATAATAACAACATTAATATATATTTAATAATACAAAATTAACAATCACAATAATAATAATAAAATTAATAATAATAACATTAACATATATTTAATATTAACAAAAATAACAATACAATAATAATAATAATTAAATTAATAATAATAAAATTAACAAAATACATACGGAAAAAAAAAAATAAAATAAAATAAAAAAAATTGGAGTCGCCCAGATCTGGGCGACTCCTATTTTTTTTTTTTTTTTTAAATTTAATTACAAATAACTTACCTCGATTGATAAATTCCGGATTGAACTTAATTTTTGCTCCCAAATTTTGCTTTTGTATGTTGGTTTTTTGTTGTGGTGAGAGTTTTTTTAGTGTGAGTGTGGTTTATATAGAAAATTTTAGCTTTAATGGCATAATTGTAATTTTTTAAAATACCAAGGGCAATATGGTAATTTACTAGGGGTGGCGAAAAAATGAAAAGGGTGGCGAATTATAAGAATTGGGATCGACAATTGCTGAACATTCCAAGATATTTGTAATTTTTAAATGGTTTGTTCGTTACCAAAAACAATCATCTGAAGACTGAAGCTATCATAGCTATGTCAGTTGTCAATGTTGTTGGCAATTCGCAAAGCTTGTAAATTTTGAACTCAAGCATAGTGTTGCTTGATTAGCTTAAATTCTAGGTCTCGTCGATTTGCCGATTGGAAAATTGAAATGGGGATTTCAGATTCTCTTGAGGAAACCTCGCCTTTGGTTGATCTTAATGTTTCGTCTGATCGCGCAAAAAGTCAAACGAGAGATGTTCATATATTGAGCTTAGCTTTCTTGCTTGTTTTTTCTGCTTATGGCGCTGTTCAAAATTTGGAAAGTACGGTCAATGATGTAAGTATCCATTTTACAAATTTGGATACTAATTTTGTCGGGCAATTTCTAACAAATAATGTAAATTTATACAGGAAGGTGATCTGGGAACTATATCACTGGGGATTTTGTATGTATCGTTCATGGTATTTTCATTTTTTGCATCGTTGGTTGTCCGGAAATTAGGGTCAAAGTATTCTCTGCTACTCGGAACTACTGGCTATTGGTTGTTTACAGCTGCAAATTTGAAGCCTAATTGGTAATTTTCAATCAGCAATTTAATCAAGTTTGAATTATGTTTTTTTTTTGTCTTCTTTTCAATCTGTCTTATAATAACTAGTATGGAGTACATGTGATAGGATTCATGTGCACGACAACGGAGCCTGATGTATGGTTCTAGGGTCTTTTGGGATTATGGCTTTGCCATTATTGTTAACATGTATGGTTTTGTGATGAATACTGTTTTTTGTTGTACGCAATACATTTGTTACATTCTGTTTATTTGCTCATCAGTTTGAGCATTTGGCATGTTCAAAACAGACTTGATCTGAATGAATTCAAATTTACATGACCTTTTAACCAATCCCGACTTGACCCGAGTTCAAAATGACTTCAAATTTATATAAAAACCAATATGGACACAACACAACACCTTGTCCGAAATCGACTCGATGACCTGAATGAACACTCCTAGTTGGACAATTGAGAAGGTGATCGAAATTTGTTTTATAAGTGAGGCATGCACTGTCTATTGTATTCTCAAGGAGTCTGGGCCCTATGGTCTCATATTCGTGCTGACCTTTTTTAGCTGGTTTTTGACCATTAGGGTGCTTTGGTAACTGGCTATATTAACATAAGTAAAGCATAACTAAATGAGCTCCTTGTTCGTTGAATGGTTAATGGAAATCCTTGGTATGTGAAAGTAAGCATATTGTGGCTGATTTTTAATACAAGAATTGACGGGCTTTTCCATGAATGAAATCCTCATTGTTTATCAATGAAAACTAGTAAATTATTTACTCTATAATCATATAATATAAGAACACCTTAAAACAATATTAACTTCCATTCATAAAAAAAAATCACTACTAAATTAGACTTTTAGTCAATCCTAATCGATTTTTTTTTCTAGTTAATGGAATATTAAACGTTGAATGGTTAATCTGGTAACAAGAAAAAATTTCCAATGTTTAAATCTTTTAGCCTTTTATTCAACCGCTCAAGATCAACAATTCCATGAGCTTGGGCTTCTGTTCCTAACATAAAACATCCCTAGTCAATTCTTCCGTTCGATTCTCAGAAAAAGAGCTCGTGGGTTAATGAATCATACCCTGATGATATATTCCATAAAGAGTTCTTCTATCTCACTAATGTGTTGAATAGAAGAAATATAACATTAAGAATAAAATAGATAGAATTGAACAAAGAGAAAATATAGAATTGATCAGATCCAGATTAGTAAATTATCAAATTACCACCCTTCTTTTCGTAGGAGCTAAAATACTATGATGGCTTCGTTGCTTTATATACTATTTCATCTCCAGTTAAGCAATCCCAAAGTTTCGTTTTGGTTCAAAAATAAGAAATAATTTTTATATTGATATTAGAATTATTAATTAAAGTAAAAAAGTACGTGATAGCAATAACTTAATGCTAATCACACGACGATGAATCAACCAAGAGCATAGTATAAATTATAATCAATTTCAATACAACAACAACAACAATGCCAAAGTCTTGATTTCAAAAGATAGGGGTCGGCTAAGTGAACCAATTCAATCAATTTCTATGAGCTATTAATATAATATTTCACATTGATTTTTGTTTAAATTGCAACTTTTAGATAAAATTTATGTTTTTTTTTAATTGAATTCTACAAAAATAAATTTGAGGGTGGCAAAATTGGGCGTGGTATCCTCAGACGTCAAGGGCATGGATATTAGGGAGTACAACTTACTAGTGCAACGGTTTGTTCTTAGGAAATGAGAATGAAGATTTTATATTTAGATTTTTTGTTGTGAAAAGAAGAACTTATTAATATCCGACAAAGAGAATGTAATTAAACACATCCATCAAGCTTAGACGGTAATGGGTGGTGCGCGTCAAAACCTAGTGATTTGGGGTTTAATTCCCTTTAGAGGTAAAACTTCTACTTTGAAAAAAAAAAAAAACGACATGCCCTCACTTGCGAGCACATGAGGGCATGTGGATCTGCTGAGCATATGTCCTAAGTCCTTCCAAAAGTGGGGTTTGTGTTAGCAACATGTTGTGCGACCATTCTATCTTGTATGTACTTTTTAGTATAATTAAGAACATATACATGGTTTACGTGCTATTAATTGACTTAAGTCCCATAAACATAATTCTGACTGCATTTCACCGAGGTAGTTTTTTTAGGTGCAGTGTGTGTCTTAGTGTCAGGTTCGACAACCATTCTGTCAAGTAGTTACCTTTTTGTATAATTAAGAACATATACACCTTTATGCAGGGCAAATCTAGAATAAAATCAAATGATGTCGATAATATTTTAAAATATACATTCATCAATGTTTTGAAATTGCAAAACGTTTTAAAATGAGAACACCAACGAGTATCCTTAGGGCTTTGAAGAACAACTTCTTGATTTGCTTTATTTCCGATCAAAAGCTCACTTTCATATATTGTTTTTGGAATATTTGTCTTCTCACTTCTGAAAAGACTAAAATGTTGATTAAAATGCAAAAAATGGTTAAGTATTCTTTCCATATTTTAAATTAAATTGCTTGATAAGGTTTGAATCCAAGTCAATGCTGTAATATAGCAAAGCTTATACCCACTTAACCCGGCACACATATTAGTATCTTTAGGTATATAATTTTATACATAAGTTGAAAAATATCAGTTAACATCGTTGACTAGGATTGGGTTCGCGTTTTTTCTTTGTGCTGTTAAATCTTATCCAAATAATTCAACTTGTTGGATAAACTTTTCAATGATTACCTCGGCAGGTACACAATGATTCCCGCCTCTGTTTATATGGGATTTTGTGCTTCGATAATATGGGTTGGGCAGGTATCATTCATGTCCTACAGTTTTTTGTTTCTCAATGTTTTTTTGTCTTTGAACTGTTTATTTGACTGATTGATAACTGAAACTTTCAGATTATTCTCTGATATTATTCTTGGGCTTCTAGGGAACATATTTAACTTCCACCGCACGAAGTCATGCCAGAGATTGCAACATACATGAAGGAACTGTAATTGGTAACTTTAATGGAGAGTTTTGGGGGATATATGCAACTCATCAGGTGGTTGTTGCTTTCTTCTTGAATGAGATTGTCAATATCTATTCTATTATTAAAGTTTTTTAGAAAATTGATGATTTTCTTGTTATTATTATGTTTGCTTATTTTTCAGATCATTGGAAATCTTTTGGCACTCTTTCTCTTGAAAGATGGTAAAGTAAGTATTACTTCTAGTAATTTTTATGATATCGTGCATTTTATCTTATCACTGTGTATATTACTCCTTCTGCTCCTCTAAATTCGCGCCATTACTACTTTTGGATATAACCTCACTTATAATACTAAAACCTTATAATTTGTTTCTATTTCTTGCATTATTACCTGTAATTAGCCTATTAAAGGACATGACTCCAGCTAGAATACCCCACTGAGATACTCACTCATTCACATTTCTTGAATCTTGTGCCATTCCATGAGGAGCAATCTCACAAGGACAAAGGTGTATTTCGTATGAAAAATTAAAGACTCCATATTGCAACCCCTTCTAGAAAGGAATATGTTCTCTCTATGGTCTTCTTTCATCTTTCTCAGTTTTCTTAAACTATCTTCTTTCTTCATATTAACTGTATCGTCGTTCGTTATTTTTGGGGGTCTACTTCTTGGACTTCCTTCTTCTTTCTTTATCTTTTTGGGTCTTCTTTTTCAATTCCCTTTTTTATGTCTTCTCTCTGCATCTTTTTGGGTCTTCTTCAACTCCCTTTCTTTCTTGTCTTTCTTGAATACTTTCTTTTTTTTTTTTCCGACTTCTACCTCTCTTTAACTTCCTGTCTTCTACCTTCAAATATTCCTTCTTTCTTTTTCGAATCCCTTCTTTTATTGTTTTTATTGTTTTTTCTTTATTAATTTTGAATGAAAATATTATTTTTATTCTTTTTCTTCTAAAAAATTTCCGTTCCTATTTTATATTTATTTGTACTAAATAATAGCAATTAGGCTTGAATATTTCTCTTTGTCAATCATTCTTTTAAATCAATATTTAAAAATAATTTCTTATGACATTTTGCGTTGTGTAAGTGGCTTATCGCAATGATAACAATTTTTTTTATCTTTCATACAATTATAATAAAATAATTATGTTACTTTAAGTATCAAATCTGTTTTAAATTTATTTTAAAGATTTTGAGGAACAAAGTTCGCAACACCCTTGGAAGATCCAACAAATTTTAAATTAAAGTTACACTTGCTTGTGTTTATTGATAGAAATTTCAATTTAAAACCATTAATATTTCTTTATTACTTAATAAGTTATCTTTTTATTCTTTTCTTAATTGACAATATATATAGAATATGTACCAGTTATTTATTAATCATAATTGGGCATAAACATGCAAAATCTTTAATAAAGATTAATCAAACATATATTAATTAGTTATTTATTAATCATAATTAGGCATAATCTAGTTTGTCAAACACCTCTTTCTCGCAAACTATTGCTTTTGTTTTGGTTTTAAAACCCATATACTTGGCTAAGTATTCTTCATTCATGCATTTTCCTAATGCAAGATAACATCTTTTGTTTTCCTTGATAACTCTCTTGACCTCCTCAATGACCCTCACATCAATGAAAATATGTTTTCGTCATAGGTATTAAAGTGTGAAAAATGAATGCCTAGATGTATGGATTCAAGACCAAAGTACTCCAACAACTTTCAAGAGGATCAATAGCCTTGTAATTTGAAATTAGGACTAAATATAGTCTCTTTCACTCTAGAACAAGGTTAAAGTTATTTGATGATGTATGAGAAGGTTATTTAAGGGGAAGAATGCTTGTTTTAATAAAAAATGTAACTTGACGAGTAACAAGTTAGAAGGGCCTTTGTGAGTGGATTATCATCTAGTCCTTTTCATGGGTGCATCATGCACCTACTTTCTTCTTTGCACCTTCAAAAATATATTGGACTTCTAATTTGTTAGGCCTGTTGTGATTGTACAAATATTCACCTATTAGTGTTTTTTCTCGACAAAGATATATTGTTCTTTGGTTTCGCATTATAATGGATTATAGTGCACTGCGTACTTTATTTGAAGTTGTAGATGATTTCTGGGAAACAATCTCTTTGTGTTTACAAGGGTAAGCTTGTGTACATCTAGAGCCCAAAACCCGCTCAAGTAGGATCTACTTAATGACATGGGGTAATGGAATAGTGTTGTTGGAGATTTACTAATTTAATTTTAAGGCTATTGTCAATCACTGGCAAAAGCCCTTCATAAAACAAATAGTTTTTTTGGGTATCAGTATCGTTTATATAAGGCTTTTAAAATATTAAATCCCCTGTTTTGTAATGTTTCGTAAGGCTGAAGCTGAATAGACATGCTAAAGTATAGATGTAGACATATCGCTGATGTTTGCTTTTGTCTTTGTGATTGTGAGATATGAGCTTGTGTTTTTGTCTTTTCTTGCAGCATCTGGTATGAAATTATGATATGAAATTAACCTTACTCATTTCCTCTTCCATGCCTAGTTCAAATGTAGCAAACGCATCACCACATTTCCACCACATTGTAAAAGTTTTTGAGGCTAACCACAAAACCTTCCACATTGACCATTAAAGTGGTTTAGCCGACCGTTACTGCAACTGCAATTGTTATTGCAATGGAAACCACATTTGAGATTTTGCAGTGGGATATGAGCATTTCTAGGTCTCCTTTCTTAGGCTTCGGATAATTAAGGAGAGAAATTTGGCAAGATTTTTGTTTCGTTGTCTGCTCTTTGGATTTTGTGGTTTAAGAAATTAATTAAATTGTTTGAGTTAAGGATCCAGAAAGATTATATGGGATCTTGCATGCTGTATCCCTCAATTCCTTGGTTTTTCTTTAGTTGTTTGTACGGAAATGTCTTTTTTGTGTTGAATAGTTCGAGTCTCTTTCCCCAATAACTTTGACAAAATATTTTTCTTTCTTTTTTTTGAAGTGGGAGATTCTTATGCCAGATTTAGCATTTAGCTGGTTTCATAGCTCCATCCTATTATGTTGTGTAGAAAGATATTTGAATGGAATATGCTGCTCAATATCAGGAAGTTGGGTGTTATGCTTTAGCAAGAAGATAAGTAACTCTGGTTCAAAATTGATTTAGGGAATTCAGCTCCCTGACAATGTCAAAGAAGAAAATAATATTCTGTTCTGCGGAGATCGTACAATTTGCAGGATAGGCAACCTATTTGGAAGTTTCTCAATATTTAACTCTTTTACTGTCAAAGTTCTTGATAGTAGTGATTGCCTTCTAATTTTGTAAGCCTTTTCTTTTTATGGATGAAAATTTTCTTTATGTGTGAGTGTGTGTTGAACCAATCCTTACAGCAGCAGATTTGTAGTACAGAGATAAGAAGAGAAAAGGGAAGAATAGAGACAGACAGAAAGAGAAGAGAGGGGAGAGAGAAAAGAGAAAGAGAAGAGTACAGAAATAGAGAGAATGAGGAGGGAATGTTTGTATATTATTTTTCAGTGCCCAAACCAATTATTACATCACAGTATATATATAGCTAAACAAGCCTAATAAACTTGCTGCTACAAGTTGGTTACTAAAGATTCTTTTCTAGACAATTCCCTATTCCTCAACCGAATTTCAGTTATGGCTAATGCCAGCTCATTTGTTCCTTCTATGATAAATGATTGTATTTCTGCCCTTCAGCCGCGACAGAGTATGCCATGTATGGAAACTTTTAAGGTGTTATCATATGTCCCTATCCATTACAAATTTTAGTAGCCATGTTATTGATAATTTAGCTTCCGAGAGGTTGATTATAACTAAACTATTGTTCTGTTACTATTGATACCCAGACTCAGTCAGTGGGCTGCATCTGATTTTGAATTGTTGTTACTTCTCCAAAATATTAGTAATTCGTATCTTTTTCGCTTATAGACTATGGAAAATTTTTATGGATTTCTAATATTTATATTTTTTTTCAGGAGGGGGATTCGGCTGGCAGCAGTGGTGCTACTGTTCTCTTCTTTGTGTTCCTTTGCATTTTGACCATTGGTTGCATATTAATGTGCTTTTTGCATAAAAGAGATGGCAGAGTTGAAGACCAGCCTAAAGAGGCTTCCATCAGCTGCTTCTCTTATGCAGTCTCTCTGGCAAGATCAGTTGTGACGCCTTTGCTTGATGTTCGCATTTTGTTGATTATTCCCCTTTTTGCATATTCTGGATTACAACAAGCATTTGTCTGGTAAGGACAATGCAATTGTGATATATCGGCATTCAAAAATACTTCAGTTTAGGAAAATATAAGGATAGTAATTGTTTGTATGTTAACAATTGGAATTTTCAGGTCGGAGTTCACAAAGAAAATTGTAAAGCCAGCGATGGGAGAGTCTGGTATTGGTGGTTCGATGGCAATCTATGGGGCCGCAGATGCTATTGTAAGTTTTTTCATTCTTCATCGACTATATGTTTTGACTGCAACATTTGTCATATCTTGTGTACAATTTTGATACATGGAAAAGACCCTTTGTAGTTTAGCAGCAATCTTTTTCTCTGTTCTGTTTACTTTCCATGTTATAAGTGTCATAGTTAATTTCCAGAAATCACAGAGCTTTTTGGAATGTCATGTGTAACACATGAAGCACGAAACCTTGAACCTTGTTCTTTCTCTGCTGGTGCCCTTGTATTGTTTGGGTGTGTTGCCATAAACATGCAAGCAAGAAATTGAAACTCATCCTCATTTAGAACATTTGAATGGTTTGAGCAATTTATAATCTTGTAGAACTTGCTGAATGTGTAAATATGGTATTCAACTGCTTAACATTTCCTACTGCATATGTATTGGGAGCTTGTATCTAGATATTTATTGATTAATATCTATTGTTAAAGTTTATGCGCACAACTACAACCTGGAGAATGCTTTCTTAGAAAAAGGTAACTATTTGTAGTAGATCACTGAACCGCCAGTAAAAGTTTATTCCCTTCAATAAATCTACAGTGTTCTCTGGTTGCTGGTCGACTCACTTCCAGTGTCTCATCAGTTACGTGGATTATTGTGGGTGGATCTTCAGCTCATGCCATTATACTACTATGGATTCTGCTTACATACAGGTAATTGTCCAACTTGCATGGATATCCTTCTGGAAATCTAATCTGATTATTGAAATTCTGTTATATACTGTAATGAAGCACGGCTAGTGGAGTTCTTGGAACGGTCTATCCGCTCTTAATGGCTGCAGCACTGGGAATCGGTGACGGAGTGTTGATGACGCAGATCAACGCTTTATTGGGGATGCTATTCAAACATGACATGGTATGTTTTGATTTCTTTTATTGAATTATGATTTCTGATGCAATTGGAATTATACGGCTCTGTCTAGCTTATCTGGTAATTGCTTTGCTTAATTTAGACGAGTGTAAACAATAATATCTCAGGATCTTATCCACTACACGCTGCAATATTAGGTTCGAAATAAGGAACTATATCCTGCTGTGCTGCCTAATTACAATATGCGAGTTTGTATTGTTAGATTGTTCCAAAACTATCAATTGCGCTTGCCAAATTGCATATTAGAATCACAATCACTGTGGGATAGCAAACTAGGTGACACTTCTCTCTATTGTGTTTCACAAGTTTGAGCGCAACCAAATGATGTGGTGGGTTCATTAGTGATCTTTTGGTCACTCTTTGATGTAGTTTTTCATCTGTTGAGACCTGCTGTTGTGACTTGAGCATTACGTTTTTCCATCTTGAAACAAGATAATGGTTGATGTAGCATAATTATAAGTAATGCTATATGCACTATTGTGGTTGATGCTGTTAAAGCTTGGCTGAAACACAACTCCAAGTGGGCTTGACTTAATCTTGAGCTGAATCAGCAAAAGGAGCCTTGAACGAGTACCCATTGGTAAAAAAAGAACAATGTTAGGAAAATTAATGGTAAACTAATTCTTTAAAGCACCAACACCAAATAATTACTGCTGTTGAACACCTAACTTTTACACAAACAATTATAGAGATTAATGGTAATATTGAAGACTTTGTGGCTACTTAGGCCAAACTTGATATAAGATAGAGGCGTTGCGGAAAACTTTCCTAAATTAATATTTCCCCCACAATGCTGATTTAAGATCAATTAAGGATGAATAAATAAATATAAGGGAAATTCCACATGATAGCATCCAGTTTTCATGAAATGCCAATGGTACCACTTTTTTAAGAAAATTCCACATGGTAGCATCCAGTTTATGCACAAACTAATTGCCATAGCATTTTCCGTTAAGTTCTTGTTAAATTCCGTTTAATTCATCATTTTGTAAGTTTTTTCCACATGGTAGCATCCAATTTTTGTTTAATTCACAATTTTAACTTTAAATTCACCAATTTAATATTTAAATAATCCCAACATTTTGAATGAAAACAAAATTATTACAACATTGATGGGCGTTAATGAATAAAACGGTGAATTAAACATTAAATTGGTGAATTTAAAGTTAAAATTGTAAATTAAATAAAAACTGGATGCTACCATGTTGAAAAAACTTACAAAATGATGAATTAAACGGAATTTAACAAGAACTTAACAGAAAATGCTACGACAATTAGTTTGTGCATAAACTGGATGCTACCATGTGGAATTTTCTTAAAAAAGTGCTATCACTGGCATTTCATAAAAGCTGGATGCTACCATGTGGAATTTCCCTAAAAATATTTGAGATATAACTATCTACAAAAGAATAACAAAACACTTGTATTTTTTGTAGTTAAACAATATGAACAATGATAAGATAATACAAAATTTAGTTCATAAAAGGAGTAGCTAATTATTTTTCTAGGTTTTTAGCTACCAATGTGCCCATCACCCTCTATTTTCAGAAGTGAAGCCTCAGGATATCTCATGAAGTCCAAAGTTCAAAGCATGTGTTGCTTACATGAGCCCACACATTATTTCATCATCAAACAAATGCATTCAAAAAGAATATTTGCGTACGTAAGCCTAGATTGCTTGAGTGAGCATTTAGTATCCACAACTTTGGAAAAGTTTTGCAAAACATGACCGACTTGGTCCAAAGAATTCGCTTTGTTGTACTAATCTCTTGGTCGAGCGTGTAGGACAGGTATGGATTTTCTGAATATTACATAACAAACGTTCGCAAACAACTCAATCAAGTGCTCGGTTTATTAAGCTCACTCGATCGAGCACAAGACTTGTCTGTTTTTGCATTCTAAACTTTATTTTGTTTGCTTGTTTTGATGAAGCACTTGCATATACAAATTATCATTCTATTATGATATTTGGCATAAGCTTGGTTGGTCGTTTTGTTTGCCAATGTAAAATATGTACAAATCCATATCTATCCATGTTCAGTAACGAGATGGTCTTTTTTTTTATTTATATTTTTTTTTGTTTGGCATAAGCTTGGTTGGTTTGTCCAGGTGGGAGTATTAGTTGTTTTGTTAGCCGTTAAAACTTGTTTGAGCCACCTTTAATGAGTGTTGGTTGTGTATTAGAGAAAATTGTGTCAATAAGACAAAATTCAATGAAAAAGTTACTCATAGTAGCTTTTTGGATTTGCCTTAAGAGACATGTCAAATATTCTTTTAGCTGTTTAACCAACCGAAGTGCCAAAATCCAAAAGTCAAAAGTCAAAAGTTAATTTAAAAGTCATTTGTTAAACACACTCATAATTATAAAAAGCTCACAGACTAACTGATGAACTCTTGGTCAAAATCATGATAAGCTATCTAGTTTACAATTTTATTTATCATCCCTATTTTCAAGACTATATGATCTGTATTTGACTAGCAATGTAGAAAGCCTTTACATTGGGATTTTTAAAAGAAACTGCTATAATCGGCATTTGGATTTACGAAAGGGCAAAATAATTGTCACATTAGGGAAGACTTGAGGAATAAGTTAGTTTTAAGTGGTAGTTTTCTTATAAAATAGAGGAATTAGGGAGTCATTATCATCAACAATCTTGTTAAGCAAATTGTAGGAGAGTTTAATACTCGTTTTAGGAGATCTCAAGCTTCTCGAATTGCTTAATCTATCTTTTGTTATTTTGTAATCGTTCTTTAATCTTCAATTTGATAGTATAATTCATCTTTTGTCATTTTATTCTTACAATTCTCAATTTACTGTTTTCTTGAAATTATCAGTTCATAGCAGAAACATGGACATATAGTCTACTAATTGTATGTTCCATGTACAAATTTGATGCTAAACACAGCTCTATTTGAATTGATTGCAGGAAGGAGCATTTGCACAGTTGAAGGTTTGGCAGAGCCTTTCAATTGCAGTTATCTTCTTCTTGACACCTTATATATCACTGCATCTCATGGCTGCCATTATGCTTACTGCACTGTGTCTCGCGTTGGCTTCTTTTTTTATCCTCACCCTCAAAGTCGTAAAAGCGTCTTCTTCTCATCTTTCCGAAGCCTAAGCTTTCCTTCTTTAGCTAAGTTTTTCTCAAATTACAAGATGATGTATTTTGCCTTACTATTTTTATTTGTTCCATTTCATAGTTGTTTTGTAAATACAATACCATCAATCTAATGATTCTCAATGGATTTTAATATTGTTGTCTTTAATACTTCAAGTTGGTGTAATTAAGAACATCTTTTGAGAAAGGGTGAGATTACCCTAATATACTACTAGACTAGATGTATTTGATGTGAGTTTAACTCACCGAATGTATCCAACCTGACATGACATTAAATCGTACCTAATGATCACCGAAGATTGGATATCTAAATCGAAGGATACCCAAAATTTTGATCAATCTAATAAAGCACAATTAAAGTGAAATTTAAAGGCTTGTAATTAACAATAATAGTAAAAAAAAAGTAACATGGGACATAAAACATATGTCATTGTCACAATTACAGTCACAATCACCATAACAGACGGTTACGGTCACAGTAATACGGTAATATAGAAGTAAGTTTTAAACTCGATGTTCATGTAAAAGTAGAATTCTATCCAGTGTGTTTAAGGTCGGAAGCTGAGTTGATCAAATCCTCGCTGAAATCCCAAAGTTTTTTGGACAAGTCTTTGTCTTTAGCAAGATAATAAGGTTCTAACTCGTTGCAGTCCACATAATACTTGCCTGTTACTCCTTTTAAGCTTGGATGCAGGGCCACATAGCATGTTGTTGCTGCTCCCTGCAACTCAATTACCAATAATCAATTTCTAGTTATATTTAACGTCTATTTTTTTGAGAGACCATCACTCAGCTAGACGAATTCAAAACAAGAAGCTCATATTCTCATAATTGATATTACTTGGAATATCTAATCCATGTATGATATGCGTTTCACTATAAAACCGTCTCATATAACGATTTGTGTATATTTAAACATGGACAAGGGTCGTGTGTTAGATAGGTATTACCCACATCGATGAATTAAAGATGGTGTGCATACTTTATAATTCAGTAGAGTCCCTTTTATCCATTGTCACATGATTTTGGGATGGTATCTTCTTCGCTTATGAAGTGTGTATATTTCGTATTTATCTAATTATATGCTGATATTGACAATAAGTCCAGCTCAATTTAACACCGTGACATCTTGCCTATCCGGCAGGTGATGAGGTGCCCATGTTTACTAGTAATGTTCAATAAATTAAGCAAGCTAATATTTGATACAAAGTACAAACCTGTGGGACGGTTTTCCACAAAAAGAAGCCAGTGAGAAGGTTGAAAAAACCTGTACCAATTTCTTACATAATTAGTCCATTTTATTCATGTTTGGTGGATTAAATCAATAATAATAACAGTGTAGGTAGAGTTTAGAGGCATGAAGAAAGCATACGCATTAAAAAGTATGAATGTTTCATGAGATTTGTCATGATTAATCCTGGGTGTAAAGAATTCACGGTTATATTGGCACCCTCTTCCTGCAAAATCAATTGAATCAACTTAAGTTGGTTCATTACTTATAACCATTTGCATGGATATAAATGTTGTAACGGTCGCGATCTCGGTAACATAACAGAGATATGGTAATGCGAGTTATGCCGTTATCGTAATGCCTTAAATATCGATCAAATTATAAGATATTTCTCGATACAGTCAAAAATACAGTTTATTTACACCTTTACAATGCTGGAAACATCAATTGTTTCAAGGACGGCTAATGCGATGCGGCCTATGGCATGGATTAGAAGAGTTGGTGTGATATAATTCAAAAATATTAATGAATCGATCTGGTTGCGAATAAAAGAAAACAAATTATGTTACACTGACCGAGAAAATATTAAAGACCGAAAGTAGTAAGTATACCTTGAGTTGAGCAGCCAAGTGATTTGCATGGAGTACGTTTGCCAACTTAGATTGTCCATAAGCTCTTTTGTCAGAATAACTGATCATAGTATCAAAACAACATACAACCATGCACAAATCTAAGAACTAACAAGAGATTAAGTTGCAATTAAATGAAAGAAAAATTACCGTGAATAATATAACTTTTTGTTAATTTTCCCATAATAATACCAATTATTGATTAATCATGAATAATACCAACTTAGGGGTATTTTCCTAGAATAATATCAACTTTAGTTTATTAACTAATTTATTTTAAATTTTTTTGTCTTATAATTACCTATAGTTTAATTTTTAACATGTTATGGATTTTCTAGGAAAACACCTCTTTAAGTTGGTATTATACATGGTTAATTAAAAGTTAGTATTATTGTATAGAAATAAGCGAAAGATTGTATTATTCATGATAATTTTTTCAAATAATAAATTGCAAATTAAAGATACAAACCCAGATTTATCGTTGATATTATTGAATCTGATTCCTCCTGAATAAGTGTGAAGATGTGCGATTGACGATAAATTTACTATTCTTCCTTCAATCCCTGTTGTTTTTGCTGTTTGCTTCATTTTGTCAAGCAGCAACTTTGTTAATAGAAAGTGCCCTGTTTTTGTTTCACTTTTAGATGTTAAATATAGTAAATATAGTGGAACACCATTAACTTTCAAAGATCCTTTGTTAAAATTAAGCCTAAAAATATATTATATTAATTCTTTTTGATAGTAATTAATAATTATAGTGCTATTTGTTAGAGTATATAACATGTCAACTATTAGTAGCCAGCGTGATAAGAGGTTATGGTTCGAATCTTAACCACCACTCAAATTTAAGTGGAATATTTCGCACTAGATATGAGGAGATTTTGTGTCACATTCATACTTCTATCTCGAAGGGCTCTCGTGTGAGAAAGCGTGTTAGAGTATAAAACATATCCTGAAATCTTAACCACCAACTTAAGCTTTTGTTTGAGTTGGTTACTTGCACACTATTTCTTCTGATGTTGTGCATAATGTCTCGTTTACACCACAATATTTCTATTTCGAGTATATTAACTCTAAATTTTGATAAAGTCCATGTGCAAGTTTAATATGAAACAATGTTAAAATAAAAGTAAAAACTGACCAAGATGATTAGTAGCAAATTGTAACTCAATCCCATCCTCAGAAAGCTGGAATGGACAGAACATAATGCCAGCATTGTTTCTGCACAATTTATACACATAAATATAATCATCAAAATCTTATAATTATTATTATTTTAAAAAATGTAAATTTAATTTTAAAAATCCCATCTTTTTCTCGTTGTCTTGTAAAAATCCCACCTTTCGATTATTTTTTAAAAATCTGACCTTTATACTGCGTTTTTTTTTAAATCCGACCTTTTGGTTCTTAATTTGTTTACAGCTAAATTTTGCAAGTAACCTAATGAGGTCAATACTTTAAAAAAAAACGCAATATAAAAGTCGAATTTTTAAAAAATAAACGAAAAATAAGATTTTTATAAGACAATGAGCAACAGGTGTAATTTTTAAAATTAAATTTTCCATTTTAATAAATAAAAAAAATAAAAATAAAAAGGGGCATACATTAAAATATTGAGAGGTAGGTTGAGAGCAAGGAAATTATGGGCAAATTCTGTGACAGATTTGATTGAGGAGAGATCAAGCTTGAGAACATCCACTCGACCTGATTTGATTTCGTCCAAAATGCGTTGTTTTGCTTCATTTGCGGCGTTTATATTCCTGGCAGCAATTATTACATGTGCATTTCGAAGTGCCAACACCCTCGCTGTTTCCCATCCTATTCCACTCGCACCTCCTTCAATTTTTTTATTATCATTTCACCAACTGATTTTATTAACTCGTTTATTAACTATAAGTAACTTGTTCAAACACAACTTATTCATGAGAACTAATTAATTTACTAAAGACTAGCATTGACTGGTTTGATCACCCAACTCTCTGTTTATATCAAAGTAAGCTAATAAGTTATATTTTCAAACACCCCATCATATATTACTAACATAGTAACATTTCAAATCACTATCATGGGTATTTGGGTAGAAAAATTAAAGACACTACTTTTCATTAAAATTAAAGAAACAAGACCTGATTTTCAAGCAAGAGCCCTATTTACTTTTTTATATTTAGAAAATTAAGCCTTTTTGTCAACCATTAATGTTAAAATAGAGATCAAAATTTATTGTTAGTAGCTTTGCAATCCATAAACAACATTATTACATGAAAACACATCACCAACTAAGCTAGCTATATTGTCTGATGAACTATAAGGAATTTATTCAATATAAGAGATATTTGTTTTCTAGCGATCCTAGACGATCAGACACCTTAAATAGATCTAGAACCGCCTTTGAAATATTCTGAATTTCTAAAATAAAGGTGTTGGTGATAAACAAAAATTCTTAATCAATCACCGTGATTTGTAAATCATCATAAAAAGACAAAAAGAATAATAATAAAATGAACAAAATAAAAAAAGATAAATTAAAACAATAAAATTCTCACCCTATCATAATTTACCACATAAAGATGATTTATTAACCTCATTAATAGTCGTTATTTACTAAGACTTTTTCTGTCATAAAAATATAAGTTTGGTATTAAAATTTTTGATGTGATCATCGTACAAATTAACTCCCAACTCTCAAGTCATTTCAGGTAACCTCAAGTCAATTTAACATCAAAAATAATAAAAATACGAAAAGATATACATTAAATAAAAATAAATAAAGGAAAATAAATAAAATAGTAGAAATCATGACAGCTCCTCATATTAAAATTTATGATAATAAAGACTAATAATAAGCATAAAAGGAAGGGATCAATGCAGTTGGATCTCTGTAGTTGTAGTTATTATACTCACCTAATTTCCACTTTAGCAATTCCGTGAAAATGGGATCATTCAAGTATTACAATCATATTTATAAATATTTAGTGATTTTTTAATTTATTTGTTTGACCAGATGTAAGTGTTGGCTTTCTTTTTTTTTTTTTGTGTTTTAAAGCTAATTAAGTATTGTTATTGACTTTTTATTAGAGAAAAAATAAATTAATAAATCAAGTCATAAGTCAATTAAAAAATTAATTACCTAAAAGCTAATTTTCAAACACTTCCTATATATTTTCAGCTAAAAATGAAATTTAGAAAAGAAATAGTATTAAAAAAATTGATTTTATAAGTCTCAAATAATTTTAGAAATAAGTACTCCTTTCCTTTTTATTCCTTATTAGATACCATTAGAGATGAGTAAAATATATAAGAAAAATATATTTTTTATAGATTAAAGTGTAATTACAATAATGTCATTAGATTTTATTTAATGTGTATAAAGTTTATTACATAAAATAAAAATAAATTACGTTGAGAATTAAAATGTAAGTTAATTTCTATAGTTTATAAAATATACGTGGTATTATGGTGGAATGTGTTTTTGAATTCTATTGGTAATTAAAATAAAATTATTTTAATAAAAAATATTGTAAAATTACCTAGAACAATAATCACATATATTGATTAACTATGAATAATTCCAACTTTGAGGGGTATTATCCTAAAGTAAACCTGATAATCGGATTACTTGCTTATAACAAGTTTTCTTTTTTTAAAGAAAAGAAAAATTAAAATAAAATGTCGAAAAAATGTTAAAAAAATATTTTAAAAAATTATGATTTTCTTATTATTCATAATTTTTTATGTAAATTTTCAAAATTTTTCTCTAATTTTAAATTAATTTTCAGTTTACTATTTTGGTGAATTACCTACTATAGCAGGTCATCGGGCTATCCAAGTTACTCTAAGAAAATTTCACCCTAAATTTGAGATTATTCATGGTTAATCAATAGGTGAGATTATTAATGGTACTCCTGAGTTTTGACACTTTATTAATGGTACTCTTAAGTTTTTTTTATTATCAATGGTACTCTCATATTATTATTGAGTGTTTTACAAGTGTAGCCTCATTTAACTTTTTTCGTCCAAAATCGTCTAAAACCGTTAACTTTCTTTTATGTTTTAAATTGAAAAATAAATGAAAAAGAAAAAAAGTTAATGGTTTTTGACGTTTTTGGGCGGAAAAGTGAAAAAAAGTTACGGTTGTAAAACACTCAATAATACGAGGGTACAATTAATAATAAAAAAAACTTAAAAATACTATTAATAAAGTGTCAAAACTCAAGGATACTATTGATCATTTTCCTAAAATTTACAAATGAGAAATATAAGAAAAGCCAAAGAGAACGGAGAGTAATATATATGTATTTGTTGTGATTTTTAGATATACTTTTATACTTTTATAGTAACGAAAATTGATACATTTAATGGTTAAGGCGCATAAATTTATACTTCACATGAATTAAAGAAAATATTTGTGATGTATTCCATCCGTTTTATATATTTGCCATTTGGAATTTAAAAAGAACCAACACAAATATAAATTATACATTAGATACCATTAGAATTGAATAAGATATATAGTAGGAGTATATTAAAAATTGATGTTCTATTATTCTATAGATTAAAGCGTAAGTATAATAATAATAATTTTAAATTTCGTTTTGTGAATGAAAATTTTATTATATTTAATAAAAAAATACACTAATACTAAAATAAGTGTAATTTTTATAGATTAATGTGTAAAGTCTAATAATGACATTAAATTATAGTTCCTTTCATTCAACTCATTGTTTATTCAATGTAAACATTATTTATGTCACAATTTTAAACTTTAAATCGATTATTTTCATAAATTTCGTATTTAAAATAAAAAAATATATTTTTTAAAAAAGGATCAAATCGCACAAAATATGTGACTGTGCCTAATTGTTATTGCATAAGTATAGTCCAACATTTTGTGTGACTGTACCTAGGTACAATTGCACAAAATATACGACTTGACCATTTTCAAAAAAAAAATAATTGAAAATTCGATAAATTTACGATAATATTAATCAAAAATTTATAAATTATTTTTTACAATAACATAAATATTAATTAAATCAATGATAAATTTAAAATTTGATAATGTTCAAAATTTAAGACCCGGCAAATAAATATTTGTGATGTGGGTACTTATAGCTATAATCTATTCTAAAAAATAGAAATTTTCTTAAATTTTTCAAGAGCTGAGTGTAATTTTGTGAAAATAATTTTAGGAATTGCTACCACTCGTTTTTTGCCATAGTTAATGCTTACCATATAGAATATCTCTTTAATTATTGCACTAACCCTCTATAAATCTCTTAACAACATAGGAGTTAATAAAGTTTTGTCCAATCTTAGTCTACACCGAAATAGTGTGCACAAGCTTTACATTACCTCTTATTTTTATGAAATTACTTGATTTAATAATTAAATGGAAAGATGTAGCTACTTTAATGTGAATTAAATTCAAATAAAAATTTACAGGCTCATAGCATAAGTGTAAGGTCACGTGATCAAGAGTTGGTAGAGATGAAAAGCAATATTTCATTTTTTATGTTGTCCCAATAAGTTTTCCTCATTTGATAACTCCTTACTTTTTTTTTTATCTTACATTATACTCTTTCCACACCATTTTAATTGTCACAATTTCTTATTTGGCAAAACCATATTAATTGTCTCATTTCTATTTTTGTCAATCTTTTTTTTACCTAAATATCCTTAGTTCACACAAGTAATTACGAATATTCCCCCATATACCTTACTTACCCAACTACCCTTCACTACTTACCCTTCACTAATTACCCAACTACTACCTTTTTAATGGACTGCACACCATCCTTAATAACCTTGCCCAAACAAATGGGACAATTATATTGGTGTGGAGGAAGTATTTGTATATGAGGAAATAAAGGGAAAGGAAGTATAAGAAACAAAAAGATTGCATTTCCTTTATGTAGATACCAAGTGAAAAAGGAGGGCAATGGAGGATGGAGAATTGAATTTTGAAAAGACGCTAAGAGCACTTCACATTTTAGTCCAGCAACTTGTCTTGTATGAGACCGTTTTACGGTGAGATGATCTTAAAATAAAAAGTCCATAAGCTACATTTATTTATTATTAGGCTATTTAACCCAAATATGAGACATATCTCACGATAAGACTGTCTTATACAAGAATTTGTGTTAGTCAAAACATATTCTTTAAACATTGAAAATATTTGAACTTACCTTCATTTCCTTATACAAAAGTTATTCAAATATAGTGTTTAATCTATCCATACAATTTTCTTACTTTCCTTTTAGACACTACTTTTTTTTCTTTTTTTTTTCTTTTTTTTTTTTGGTTTTGTTTATCTACTATGACCAACAAAACTTTTATGTACGTAAATGTAAAGATTATGTGTCAACAATTAGTCTCTCGGTTTCCTATTTATTTTTAAGAAAAGTTGGCTATTTTAAATGATGGATATATTATTATATTGAATAATAAAGTTAATGGAGGAAAAATGAGAATAATAAATAATAATAAAATATTAAAATAAAATTAGTGGAAAAATTATGAAGATCATAATAATTAAAAATTGTTTAAACAAAGTTAATGAAAAACATATAAGAGCCATATGTATTAATAAATTAAAATAAAAATAAACAATGTTAATTTTGTCTAAAATTCATAATATAAATAGAAAATAAAATGATCTAAAATGACAATTTTTAAGAATGAAGAGAGTAAAAATGTATAATATTCCCTCAAATTCAATTTAGTTGTCCTATTTGTTTTGGATACAAATATTAAGAAAATGAGTGGACCACCTAAAATAGTAGACTCATATGCAATATTGGGTGTTTTTAATATTAAGAATTGAAGGGAACCACCTAATATAGTAAACCCATATGTAATATTAGGTATTTTTAATATTGAGAAAGGAGACCACCTATAAATATAAATCTAAAAATAGAAATGAGACAAATAAGATGAAGTTAACCAATAAAAAAAACTGGAACAAGTAAAAAGAATTGGATAGAGATATTATTTTCTTTTTCCAATCTCTCTTACAAACACCTAAAGAGAAACAAGTATTGTCACAAAGAAAATAGGAGAGCGTCCAAAACAAGTAAATGCCGAACGAAGTACTTCATGTTCTCTACATTATACTAATGTTTTCTTTAATATTGTTTCCATGCCTCTTTTGGATTTTTCTATTTTGTATTTTTGATTACAAGGTATGAATTAAATTTTTCTGAAATAAAGCGTTGCGTTTTCTGATTAAAGTAAAACTCAATTTTAAATTTTAAGGCCGGTGTTATTGTAAATGTCAATATATAATCGAAAAAATACGAGGTGCACATATTTCATAAATAAGATATTATCTCAAAATCATAAGGTCGTGAAGGAAAGGGCTCTAATTAGTTATAAAGAGTGCACACTATATATAATTGAGTAATGTGGGATAAATAATCTCAACTTTTTGTTAAGGAACCAATTCAACTAAAAATTTAAATTAATAATTAAGGTCCTAAAATATGTTACTTACTCTAATACCTCTCCTCGCACGAGAGTTGGACTAGAAGTGTGGATACAACACAGACCCTCCACATACTTGGTGCTAAATATTCTACTTTAAATGAGGAGTGGTTGAGATTCGAACTCGTGACCTCTTGTCACGTTGACTCTAATATCATGTCAAAGAACTAACTCAACCAAAAGTTTAAAGTTTAAGGTTATAGGTAACTCCAATAAGTGGTACAATGGATTATAGTGATAAAAAAAAGGAACATCTTAATGTGAAATTGGAAGATCAAAGAAAGAAAAGACAAACCAGTAATAATGGCAGTGAGGTTAGAAGCATCGATTCCATGGGTGACTTGTTCAGCAGTAGAAGAAGATCCGAATCCGCTTGGTCCTGGATATCCAGTTACCAATGTAAATAAATTCACCATTCTTATTTTTACCTCTGATTAATAATTGTTTATATTCTATTCAAATTAGAAAAGAATATAGAATACTTGAATGTGAAAATGAAGTAGGTGCAAGTTTGGATAAGAGTAAAAAAAGAAGAGAAGAGTTTATATAAACTACCAACCAACTACCAAATACCAACTTGTTCAGCTGGGTCTTAATGGGCATGGATGAGTCAGTTTGGCAATTAATTAGTTGAAAACCCCAAGGATTGTAGTTGGAGTGTAGGACTAAGGAATAAGGACTCCCAAGGATTGTAAGGCACTTGTGGCATTGCTCAACACAAGTGCAACCTTAAATTTTATTCCAAAAATTAGAAATGGATTGACTACATATAAATAGGGATGACAAAATGAACGGATAGGATGTGGTATATATGTTTTAACTGAAATTTTTATACTCACCATCTACCCACTACTCATAACGGGTTAAATTTTCATACTCACGTCTGCTATCTAGATAAACATTCAAACACATTTTCACCCACTATACCAACTGAGTATATACTCACTTTATATCCGCTTCACTATGTAATATCACATCGAAGTATTAGAGAGATGTTGAATACTCCGTATACAAGTAGAGATAACAAAATGGACGGGTGGATGCGATATGCCCTCACCTATACCTATATCCAACTAAAATAGTCATACCCACCACCCATGGCGGGTAAACTTTCATTCCGTGATGGGTATAACTACTTTATACCCACCCGCCTCACATTTACTCCAAATTTGCGTTATATACTCCATAAATCTTAAATTTAATTGTACATCGAATTTTGTTTAAATCATACAACCCACTACCCTAACTAGAGCAGATGAATTCCGTGATGGGTATAACTACTATAATTTTACCCACCTGTCATCCCTACATATAAATTTCATGGGTTTTTCGTTCTATTACCAATTGAGTTTAAGATGAAATCTCATCGGGATTGTATCTAGTTAACTTTCCTTTTATGCGGATCAGGCCCGACCCTGAGGGTAGGCCATAGGGGCCACCGCCCAGGGCCCAATCTTATTGAGAAGAAATACATTGTGTAAAGGGCCCCATAATAGTAAATATTGAAAAGGTAAAGGGCCTAGAAAACTAAAATAAGTAAATGACATACCATAGTCGAAGTTAGATAGATCAAATGAAACAATAACAATTGGTTTTCAATTTACATAGTTGGGCCCCATAATAGTAAATAGGGAATTTGATTTCATAGATGAATTACATAGTTGGGCCGATGAGATAGCAATAACAATTGGTTTTCAATTTACACGTGCTTCTTATAAACAAAAAGAAAGACGTTCTAGAATTAGTTTGTACTTAAGATGTCACCACTATGGTAGTATTAGGGGTGATTTGCATAACCTAGATAATGCTGCCCGACCTGGTTCTAAAAGTAAAACATGTCGGTGTAAATTTATGATTGTAGCAAGTAGTCGTAAACCAGGAGAAAGACCTTGGACGGTGAGGGTGTGTCCTGGGGAAAAAGGTAGACATAACCACCGATTTTTAGAGTACAGAGATGGTCATGTAAGGGCAAATAGGTTGAATGTAGATATTTGGCAGTGCATACGACAACTTAGTGTAACTGGCATGCAACTTGCCTTTATTATGACTTCAATAAGAGAAAATTTTCCTGGTTTTTTTACTAGTATGAATCAAATATACAATGTTAGACAGCCAATTAGAAGAGAAGAGATGGAGGGTAGGACTCCCCTTCAACACTGTCTTTATATGGCCACAGAGCATAATTACGTGGTTTGGACAGACTTGGATAGTGAAAGGGATTTGAGCAGATTATTAGTTGCAAATCCTACCTCCATCCAAATGATACGTGCGTGGCCGTATGTTGTGTTGATAGATACAACGTACAAAACAAACAAACAAATGATTGAGAGATATTCGTGGGTGTTACAGGGATTGAGAGATATTTTTGGCACCCTCAGACTCCTAGCGTCGTTGTCACTGATCGAGATAAGGGTTTATCTGCAGGTATTCGTGATGTCTTCCCAGGTAAAAAGGTTTTTTTTTTATTAATTATTGTCGTTCTCTTTATTGAATATGTCTTAATTATGTTCAATGTTGTGTTTAATGTAGATGTGCGGCATTTGTTATGCATAAGGCATATTGCCAACGACATTGAGAACATGGTTGACAAGTTGTGTGGCGGGAAAAGAAATCAACAAGGGCAGGTATTCAGGAAAAGTAGATGGAACCCCTTGGTTGAAAGTTCTACACTTGACGAATTTGAAGAGAGATGGAAATCGATTGTGACTACCTGGTCGGTTAGGAACAGAAAGGTCATTCGATATTTGGCTAGAATATGGATTCCACTTAAAGAGAAATTTGTGCGTGCATGGACGAATGATTGTTTACACATTGGTAACCACACTACCAGCAGAGTTGAAAGCCAACACTCGTCTTTCAAGTATTATCTTGGTAGCGGTAATAGCTTATTTGATACCATGTTTAAAAGGGCACACGCACAGATAAATTTTTTCCTTGGAGCAGTTGCGGCTTGAGCATAACCATATGTTAGATTTGGATGGTTATGTACTTAACAAATGCGGTTGTGTATTTCAACGCACCCATGTATTGCTGTGTGCTTGTTATTTATATCTGTCGATCTGTTCATAAGGTGCTTTGTATTTGGATGACATTCATCCATTCTGGTATACTTTGACGTACACAAAGGTAGGAGACGACACCAACGAAGGAGTACGGCACGCAAACAACAATGACAAAGAGTATTTTTAATTGTTGGACGATGAAGTCTTAAAAGCTGATCCGGCTGTTGTACGACGCTTGTCTCAGGTACTTGAACATGAATTACACCCAAATGGAGCCGATATATTTAAGCCTTACGCAAGTCCACCTAGAAAGGGAAGACCAACCACAAGCAAAACCCTTAGAAGAAATAAAACCGCATTTGAATATAATAGATCATCTTCTCGTGGTCGAGGGTCTAGATCTTCATCCCGCGGGAGATCCAGTGGTAGATCTAGTGGTCGGAAAACACAATCATCAGTTGGATTTAAGTTTAGTTTCAATTTATTTGGTACATAACTTTCCATGCCGTTATTTAAATTAGTTAGTTACAGCTTAATATTACTAACATTATTTTCAATAATTGCAAATGATCCAGTAGGTCGTGATTTTTCACTGTTTCCATGGCCCAATCACATCCCGCACATTCTCCCTCCTTACTTGTTTGATTGGATTGATGTTATAGGTGATGGTAACTGTGGTTTTAGAGCTATTGCCGTCATAGAGTTGGGAGGCGAGGAGGCTTGGCCTCTTTTAAGACGTGCAATGTGCATGGAAATGCAAATGAATAAAGACCAATACATAAGTGTGTATCTATCGGAGGAGGCGTTAGACAATGCTATATTCAGAATTGGTTCACACAGCAATGGACCTGCTCCTTATATTCATTGGATGGAAGCACCGATGGCATTGTACTCTGCAGCAACATTTCTAAACATTGGCATTGCTTATTATGGTTCTGCTGACGGTAATCCGATGTACAACTATTTGGTTCTTCCGTTAAGGAAAGAAACGGGTGTGCATAGTGTAAATAAAGTTATACATATATGTTAGGTGAATAGAAATCATTTTGTTCAACTATTAATGAATGACGATTCATCTTCACTGCCGCCATTCTAGCAATTATGGAGAGAAGCAGTTGACAATTCTTTCAGACATATAGAAACACATTTTAGTAGTAGGATTTTGCTTTGGAATATACTATACGGGACACGACCACCACAACGTGATAACACCGCTGAAGATGCTGTAAATTTAGATAGTCCATAGTGTAACACATTGTTTACATACATCATTATTTAGTTTAACTACACATGTAGATGGGATTAAATTTGTAGATAGTCCATAGTGATACTATTTTGTACATCATTATTTAGTTTAACTACACATGTAGATGAGATTATGTACGTGGATGGAATTCAATATGTATAGAATTGATGTAAATTAATAAAAATATTGATGTAAATTAATTTAACTATAATGTAAAAAGCATTGATGTAAATAAATATTAGCATTGATGTAAATTAGTTTTCAATTACAAAAACCAAATGAAGGGCCATGCCCCTTAAAAGCATGTCATTCAGCAAATAAATCTCTAACATCAGCAACGTATACATCTAAAGCATGTCTTTCCTGGGGGGTCATTTCCGCAAAAGGAGGCAGTCTCACCAATGGAGCGACTCGACTCGGCCATTCATTTAGAAACTGCGAAAAAAAAAGAATGTAAATAAGATATTAAACAACATCTAAATAACATAAACACATAATAGAAAACAAATAAATTAAAAAAATTAACGTAATCCGCTCTGCTTTTAACTGGACCAAAACCGGCACTCGGTCCTTCGCCGGGGAAGACGTATGGGTGGGAGGACATTCTAAACCAGTCAACGTAACTAGGATCAGCCTCTGATGGAACAGATGCCCGACGAAGTGCCTGATCACCAAGGCGGCCACAATAGAGGAACCTACTCCATGCCTTCGTGTAAATAGGCGGAGAAGCAAACGTCAAGGAATAGGTACCGTGTGCCGGTCGTAGAGCCTGGGTTGGTCTGATAGGAGGGGGGGAATAGCCTGCACTAAGTCGACCTGTCGCACTGTCCTCTCCGGCAAATACACCTCGACGATATCAAAGCTAGTGATACCCCCAACATAGGTGGTGCGTGGGTGCTCATTTAGAAATGCCCTTGGAGAAGTCATGTACGGAGTCCATTTACCTGCATACAAGCAAAATTAACATATAAAAATAATCTAAAATTAAAATAACATGAATAACAAAGTGCGATGTGATGTACAATACCTGAGTTTTCGTCATGGAGTCCAATATACTCCTGCAGTCCCTCAGCCTGTTAATCTCACGACTTGGCTTGGGCGTGGACCACATCTCCACCCTAGTCTTATTAGGGAAATCTGCTTGAAGAGGATGAGGGCGGAAGGCCGGAAAGTACTCACAAATCCATGTCCGAAGCAATGTCAGGCAACCAGTAATGGTCTTGCAACCAACCCTAGACGTCATTCCCAGTTGCCAATACATGTAGACCAGCGTCACCACAGCCTAGACGATCTCGTCCTGTTAGTATCGGGTGAGGTCGCATGCCGGTTCTAGTCTTATCCGCCAGCAGTGTAGAGCCGACAATAGCCACGTAATAGACTGTCGACTGGGTCTCCATAGCCTGGGACCGATGGCACAACTACATAACTTCAGCAACATTGACGCCACCGCTGGTGAATATCCCTTTTCGTCGTAGCTCGGACATGGGCTCCCCAAACAGACCAGCAATAGTGCCCTTCCACTCCCCCTCAGCAGGTTCAGCCAGTGGTGAACCTTCAACACCTATGCCCAATATGCGTTGCACGTCGTGCAACATAATCGTCATCTCCCCCCATGGCATGTGGAAGATGTTCGTATCTGGCTGCGACCTCTCCACGAAGGCCGATATCAAAGTACAGTCAATGTGCTGGTGCATAATGTAAGGTAGCCGGCCGAGGGGAGTGACAGGTAGAACATCATAAAGCGCATCAGACATATCCCGCAGTTCGATGATCGCCTCTAACGACTTCTTTCTACTACGGCACTCCAGAACCAGATATAGTCCGGCATGCTCATATGCGCCTACAGATTTACTGGCAGCACGTGTGAATTTATAGTCGATCCCGCGGACAACAGTCCAATCTACTGGGCGTTTAACAGCGCCTTGGTACTCAACATCATCATCATCATCATCAACATCATCATCATCATCATCATCACTAGAAACCCCCCCAACTACTCTGGACGCTAGCCTGGTCATCAAACCGAGTGCGCACTTGGTGCAGCGTACTCGACCGTTGGGCCTCACTGTGTCTGGCAGCCTCTTCCTGCCTAGCTCTCCTAGCAGAACCCGTTACCCCCCTCTCATGAGGGTCCCCTCTGAGTAGGGTAGGCCTAGAACTATTCCCGCTTAACAAGTGTCTAAAAAATCCTTTCCTTTCCCTTGACTACCAGCCATTTACTACAATTTTGATAATTTAATTAACTATTAATAATAAATAAAAATAATCAAACATTACATTAAATTAACCACATGAACAAAAGACAATAATGAATTAACATATTAAACTACTCATTATTAACAAATATAATTTAACAACAACAATTTTAACTAATTATTATCAACAAATATAATTTAACAAAATATTAGTTATTATTATTATTATTATTATTATTATTATTATTATTATTATTATTATTATTATTATTATTATTATTATTATTATTATTATTGTAATTAATTTTCTAAATTAACAATAATCATAATAGTATAGTAATAATAAAAATAATAACAATAATAATAATAATAATCACAACAATAATAACAAAAACAATAATAATAATCATAACACTAATGACAAAAACAATATTTAAAAATAACATTAAAGAAAAATTTACTAACAATAACAATAATAACAACAACATCACCAACAAAAATAATAAAAATAATATTTAAAGGAAAAATAAAAAGTTAATAATAATAATAATAATAATAATAATAATAATAATAATAATAATAATAATAATAATAATAATAATAGTATATAAAAAAATAAATTAAAAATTAATATTTAAAAGAAAAATAAAAATTTGATAATAATAATAATAATAATAATAAATATAATAAATTAATAATAATAATAATAATAATAATAATAATAATAATAATAATAATAATAATAATAATAATAATAATAATAGTAAGTATATTATTTCAAAAAAAAAAATTTTAATAAAAAATAAAATATTGGGTGAGTCGCGCGACTCACCAAATTTTTTATTTTTTCCTTTTTTTAATTTAAAATAATACGATTCGAATAAAGATTACCTCGATTATTTGTTTGCGGATTGAATATCTAAGCTTTTGCTCCAAAAATTTTATGTTGTAATTTTGTTTTTTAAGTGTGTTAAAGGTGTTAATTAGTAAGGTTAGAGTATATGTAAGAAAGTTTAAGTTCAGTGGCAAAATCGTAATTTCATTAGGGGGTGGCGATAAAATGAAAAGGGTAACGATGTTTAAGGATTGTGTTAGAAATTTAGTTAGCAAGGGGTCCATAATTATTATTTCGCCTAAGGATCCAAAAATCTCAGAGTCGATCCTGATGGGGATCCTGGTGTGTATAAATCCAATGACATGACATAGGTATTAAAGTACATTCAGATTGAAGGGAATCTATGCGGTCCATCATGCCATATCCCTCGACCAAATTGTATTGCCAATTGCATTGTTCCCTAAAATACTGCTCCTCCTAATTAAGTCCTACCAAGTAGGACTACCAAGGATGGGGCCTAGGGTGTATAATATGGGCAACACTTCAATGCTTTCTTTAGTTTATCGGCTTGCTTTAAATTATTATTTCTATATTCTTGGATTTCCTCACTTTTTGGGTAAGTTTGCTCCAAGGAATAAGGGCACAAGCTACTTATAACTTGTAGCAAAGGGTCTTAGAAAAGAATTCCAACCTGACTATCTAGTGAATCGATTACTTAATGATGCGTCAAAAAATAAAAATAAAAATAAAATTTTATATACACAATGTGTTATTATCGAGTCATACTATAACTTTTATTGTAAAATAAATGTTCTAGGTAATATTTGAAAAACAAACAATAATTTAGGTACTTTTTGATAAGGGAATGTTCCGCATTCTGCCTCGGAAGCTTATTTTTGATCGATCGTTGCCATTTTGGAAATACCATAACTTTTGTTAGAATTTTGAAATCGACGTGTGACCACTCGATTCAAAGCTAGCAAACCCAACTTTTAATATTTTTGCTTATGTTGGACTCTTTTTAATCTCACCCCTCATTTCTTCTTGGGCTTTGATCCATTCTTTCTCAAAACATCCGAAGATAAGAGAGCATCGTCTCAAATACGCCTTTGCTAAAAAAAAGTGGAAAACTTACAAAAACACGAACAGGCAAATCCTTCCCTCGAAAGGGGTGTAAACCCAAGAAAAAAAATAAAATATAACAAAAACCGCAAAGAATTATAATAAAATATCACGCATAAAAGGAATCAAAATAGAGTTTATCAATTATTCGAGTAACCAAATATCGAGTATCCAAATAATTTGGGACGGACCACTAAGTAACCGGTTGTTTATAACGAAATAAGAAAAAGTAAAAAAATACAATTAATTGAAAAGTACACATAGGATTGCTCAAGAAGTAAATTAAGTGAAAAAGATCTCTAGAAGATGCGATTTTTAAAATTTTTAATACAATATACATTATGAAATTAATTAGATTTTTTGTACATGTAATCACCAATCACCATGAAATTAATCCTCACATTGATTACACTTTTGATCAACAAATTCCCCTTTTCATACTGCATTAGCAATCCCAGCATTCAGAATTTTATGCAGCATTATCTACATAATCAAACAATCACTTAATCACACAACATATTTAGCAAGAAATTCCAAATCATTATATTTTATTATATTTGTACTACATTGATTGATTGATAAAAATAAATTGGTTGATTGTTATATTTATTAAATTAAATAAAGTAAAATTTATTCAATTTTATTTCATCATATTATATTATATTATATTTCTACTACAATGATTGATTGATTAAAATAAGGGAAATTTGCAAAGAAACACCTTTTAAAACCCCTTTTTTGTTTTAAAAGACTTTTTTAAAAAAAAACACTTTAAATCAGTTTCCGGTGACTTTTGTCAACTTTCCGGCGTTGACTATGCCATTTGTCAACTTTCCGGCGTTGACTTTGGTTTTTATTTTTTATTTTTATTTTTATTTTTATTTTTATTATTAATATTATTTTTTTAAAAAAAATTTATTTTTATTATTATTAAAAAAAATAAATAATAAATAAATAAATAATAATAATAATAATAATAATAATAATAATAATAAAAATAAAAACAAAAATAAAAAAAATAATAATTTTTAAAAAAAAATTTTTTTAATTTTTTTTAGTATAATTTTTTTATTATTATTTTTTTCCTTTTGTTTTTATTTTTATTTTATTTTTAATTTTTATTATTATTATTTTTTTTATTTTTGTTTTTATTTTTATTATTATTATTATTATTATTATTATTATTATTATTATTATTATTATTATTATTAATTTTTTTTTAAAAAATTTTTAAAAATAATAATAAAAAATAAAATTAAAAATAAAAATTAATATTAATAATAAAAATAAAAATAAAAATAAAAACAAAAATAAAAAAAATTTTAAAAAATTTTTAAAAAATTAATAATAATAATAAAAATAAAAAGTATAAAAATATAAAATAACAATAATAATAATAATAAAATAATAATAATAATAATAATAATAATAATAATAATAATAATAATAATAATAAAATTAAAATTAAAAAAAAATAATAAAAATAAAAATAAAAATAAAAGTCACCGCCGGAAAGTTGATAAATGGCATAGTCAACGCCGGAAAGTTGACAAAAGTCACCGGAAACTGATTTAAGGTGTTTGTTTTAAAAAAAGTCTTTTAAAAGGTTTTTTTACAAAAAAAATTATAAAAGGTGTTTCTTTACAAAAAAGGGGTTTTAAAAGGTGTTTCTTTGCAACTAATCTTTAAAATAATATACTAAACTTTAATTTAACTAGTAAGTTAGAAAATACACACAGCAACTTCCCAATTTTTGTTATGAAAAAAATTTTAGCTGAATACTAAAGCAATGCTAAAAAAAAACTAAAAAAGTAAAAATTAAAACATAATATTAACTAAATAAAATGAAAATTTTCATGTGGTATCCTTACAAAGATTTTCCATATAAAATAATTAAATTGATTGATTGCTATATTTATTGAACTAAATAAGGTAAAATTAATTTTATTATATTACTATTGCGATAATTGATTGATGGAAATAAAACAATAAAATTTTGTTCAACTAAATAAGGTAAAAAAAATAAACAAAAAATCTCCCCGATATTTGCAAAGAAAGTTTTTTGACATAAAAAACTAGTGCAACGCAAATAGAACTAAAAAAGTCAAAATTAAATTGTAATTAATTGATTTACCTATTATGTATATTGAAACAATAATAGATTATTTGTATAAATATCTTAATATAAAACTTACAAAATGAGACATTAGAAAATGTAAAAAATATTACTTAGAAAGAGGTATATGTAAAACAAATAGAATTAAACGTGATAGTAAACGTGATAAGCAAATAACAAATTCTTACTTATTATATTATATATGTTGAGGATTAAGTGAGAACGCTTTAACTTGGTAAAAGAATCAGCTATAGGTCAGATTGGTCATGAGTTGGATGTAACTAGACTCAAACATGACCCATTAACTTTATAAGGACTTATACAAAATTCAATCTCTTAGATTAAAAAGTTTTTAGACCCGAACTCATACCCGTTGAGTTTGATTGTTTTAGGGTTTTATATGAGTTCTTAATGAGTCGCAAATGATGTTAATATCCTTGTTCATACTTTATCATTTTCAACTATTTTTATAAGAGACCATATCGCAGAAAGACGACTTCAATTAAAGACCACATATTCTCGATATTTTTATTAGTTGAATTATTTAACATGGACCACATTTACGATGAGACAACCTCATAAAACAAATTGTATATCATTTTTTACACTTAAAAAGGTTTAATTAGGTCTAAAATAAGGTTATAGAGTTGTATATAAGTCTAAAATTTCTCCAAATAAATTAGGGCAAGAGTGGGTTCATCAAGGGTGGACATATATGGGTCTTAAATGGGTCTAGAAAGTGGACCTATGTTTAAAGATCATGAACTTAAATCCAATCCTATTTATGTATTTAAACCGAGGTCCAGATCCAGATCCAGATTCAGACCCATTAGGTCTCAAAAGGTTAACTCAAATCCATTTGGTCTGAATAATTAAGTACAAGTTTTAAAATAAGTGACAGATCCAATAGAGTATTCATAAATTCTTCTCAGAGACGGTATCTCAAAGATGCGTTAATTATAGACTAACCTAATTTTTTTAAAATAATTAAATTTATTATTTTTCAAAATACGAGTTTTCGTTAAACATTATAGTACTGTCAGTCTTTCTTAATTTCCTCCTTTCCTTTTAAATTAACACAAATTCCTCCAAATTCTTGAAATATTATTTGTAAAGAAATTGCAGGTTAGTGTGATAAGTTGTCATGTTGTAAATAACACTCACTTATAACAAAAGTATTTTAGTATGCACAAGTTGGTATTTTATTATGTTGAAGTTGAAGTTTTTGTTAGCTGACGTTGGTGTTTTAGTGTACTAAAGAAGATATTTTAGTACTCCCTCCGTTTTCGAAAGTTCTTTCAATTTGGAATATGGGAAGGAACCAAGGGAAAGGGAATCTATAGTTAAAAGCTAATCATTGAACATTAGAGAAAGTAAGAAAATATAATTAAAAATAATAAAATCAAATAGTGGAATCATCGTGTACAAATCTGATTTTATTGAAGGTATACCCAAAGTTTTTTACACTTATGATTGCCAAAATAAAACAAAATAAATTAAAGCTCTTAATCTTTAGCTAAATAAAACAGGCTATTACAATGAGAGTAAACTAACACATCAACCTATAGATGAACATGTACATGTACATGGATTAAGCTTAAATTAAATATCAACCCCAATTTACACTATAAATACAATCAAAATCAGAAGCAAAATTATCCCCAAATACATTAACAGTAACTTAAACCTTAACAAAATCAGAATCTGAAACTTGAAATAGTCTCGTGAACCTTTTACAATATCAGCAGCAACAGAGTACTTAGAGCAATAATCAGCAGCAATACTCGATCAACATAGGCTTTAATTTTGGCTTTTTACTCATTTATTTCATAATGGATGATTTTTTAGATTAGGAATCTGAAAACAGTGCAGCATTATATGGTGATTTTGACGGGGAAGATGATATCTTAATGGAAGTAGATGCTTTACAAAAAAGTAATAGGGGACTTAGAGCCTCTTTTAGACCTCAACGGTCCCCCACCTTTGTCACCCATTGCAAATGATCCAATTCAAAACGAAATTGTAAGAATCAATCATAATGAACCAGATGAAAATCAGCCAAATCATCACAAGCTGAGATTGAACAATCAAATGCGACAAGAAATTCTTACTATACTTGCACAACATATCTGTTGCAGGAAATCTTCCTCATGGTTCAATTAAGAAGACGACAGAGAAATTTGGTTATTCCCAAAGGACCATAAGCTATTTATGGAACAAGGTCGAGAAACAAAAACAAACATCCCAAAAGTATGATTTAGATCATAGCTATCACAAATGTGGAAGAAAAAGAATTACAGTCCCATATAAAAGTATCGTAAGCATTCAAATGGGTGATAGAACGTGCATAAGAGACTTGGCAAGTAAACTCAACTTAGCACTATCCACTGTATTGAAGATGATCAAAAGAGAGGAATTAATCCTCACACTAATGCAATGCATCTAGAAATTTCAGAGGATAATAAGCTGGTAAGAATTCATTGGATGATTAGTTTACTTGTACAAGATTCGATTCCAATTCAACCACAATACAAATGTCTATATGACTTTGTTCATATCGATGAAAAATGGTTTTACTTGTCGAGAAAATCACAGCGACTTTATCTTGCAAAAAATAAACCTAAACCTTACAGAAGTTGTAAATCATCCAAATTCATTCCGAAAATTATGTTTATGTGTTGTGTGGCAAGACCTAGATGGAACCAACAGGGTGAATGTACTTTCGACGGTAAGATAAGAATTTTTCCATTCACCGAAGAAGTACTTATGAAAAGGGCTTCAAAGAATAGACCAATGGGGTGTTTGAAACAAAAACCATAGAATCGGTCAACAAGCAAGCAACAAGGCAAATGATAATCAACAAAATACTTCCAGCAATCAAGTCAAAGTGGCCTAGTGAAGAAGAGAAAATCATTTTCATTCAACAAGATAATTGCAAGGCACACATTACTCAAGACGATGTTGAATGGCAAGCACATTATAAAAAAGATGGTTTTACATTTATTTTAACTTAACAACCACCAAACAGTCCAGATTACAACATATTGGATTTGGGTTTTTTTAGAAGCATACAATCATTAATGCATAAAAAGATGCCAAAGTGTATTAAGAAGTTAGTAGAAGCAGTTCAGGAAGCCTTTGTTGCATTACATCAAAAAATACTTAGCAATATGTGGATGTCCTTACAATATGTGATGAATGAGATACTCAAGGCAAAAGGGTCAAATAATTGTGACGTTCCTCACAACAAAAAAAAACAGCTTGAAGATAATAGCATCCTACCAGAACAAGTACAAGCACCCAGATGGGCTATTAAGCATTGCATTGCAATGGCATATGGAGAGGAATATATGAACCAATTGTTTGAAATCAATTTATAATCATGTACAAGTTACGAGCTACCCGAAAGTGTTAAGCTCATACTTAAACACAATGGCAACAATTCGTAATTAGTCTCATTTGTCTATCTTCTCATTATTAAAGACTCTTCATTGACATTTTCATGTATCATAAAATCCAAGATCGACATTCACTTATCAAAAAAAAACTGATTAACATATCCAACACAAAACCAACAATACTAAATTTGTCGAAGAATCAAGATACCAAAAACCTAAAATTAAGAATCAATTCATACATGCACAATGGTACTGCATTTTATAAACACCAAAAAAAAATCAACATCAACTTACAGTTTAAATATCACAACACAACAGTACTCCATTTTAAATATCACAACAGTATTCTATATTTACAAACACCAAAAAATCAACCAACCGAATATCATAACAGTACTCCATATTTACAGTACTCCATTTTAAAAATCAACATTAATAGTTAATATTTACAGACGTTTAAATAAATCAGCCAACCTCACCTTGGGTTTAATTATATTTGATTTAGGTTTTAGATTTACCTCATTTTCATGTTTGCTAGAAGAAGCAATACTTTTTATGCAAATTTGTCTAGAAGACTTATTCTTCTTAGGATCTTGTGGTGTTTCAGGAACAACTAAAGTAATAGGGGTCTTTTTTGAATGAAGATCTTCTTCTACTTCAACAAGGGTAGAAGTAGCATTATCTTCAATTTCTTTTAAAACTTTTGTTTCCATTTCAATAGAAGATACAGTTTTTCTAAGAAGATCAATGAAATAAGAATGTCACCTACCATTCAAAGAACATGAACACTGAGAAACCCATTCATATTTACCATCCGCTATTAAAGGATGATCTCTATAATAAGAAGCCATAAAATAGACCAAAGGATGTTTCGAATTTTCTGGGCAAAAAATCTGAAATTTATCTCGTTTTAAAGGGAATAAAATGAAAGGAATTAAATTTGAAGAATTAAACCACAATAGATGAAGGTAATTCAACAGATCTGAGTTTTATGAGTAGAGAGAAAATAAAAAATGAAAGGGAGCAGTGAGAAAGAAGATAGAGTGGCATGAAGGAATCATGAAACTAGCATTTATGATCACATGGAGTAATATATAGGAAGGTTCTAGATTTGGATATTTTAATGCCCAAAATTAGAAAAAATGAGGGCATATTGGTAAAATACGTGGCACAATATGTAATTTCAGAATTTTGTATGAGGGTATTTCCTCAAAAAATTATCCCAAAATAAAAAGATTCTAGATAAGAAGAACTTTTATAAATTTCCAAATGGGCAAAGTGAGGACTTTCGAAAACGAAGGGAGTATGGTAAAGTTGGTGTTTTAGTATGCTAAAATTATTGTACTAGTATGTTAAAGTTGGTGTATTAATGTGTTGAAGTTACAGTTTTTGCATGCTGAAGTTGCTATTTTGATATGTTAAAGTTGGTGTTTTAATAGGCTAAAGTTTTCATTTTAACTATTTTAAGTTTATTTCTATAATATGATTAAGTTGGTATTTTATACACTTAAAGTTGATATTTTAGTATGCTGAATTTGATTTTTAGTATGCTAAAGTTGGTGTTTTAGTATACTGTAGTAGATATTTCAACTTAATTAAGTTGGTAATTTTAGCATAACAAAGTTGACATTTTAAACAATATAAGTTGTGTTTACTTCCGTATAAGCAAATGCTATTGGTGTTTTCATCAACAATCCTATTCTCTTTATCAAACTCTATCATCAATTGTTCTATTGAATGAACCTACATATAAAACAAGTAGGCATTATTACCATATGTATTTAGTCTTTAAACATATTAAAGTTGGTATTTTGATGATCAAAATCAAGTTCTTATCAATTAATCATCATCATAATCATCATACCTAGTGTATCCCGCCCATAAAAAACTATGGTCAGGGTCTGGGGAGGGAAAGAAGGCGGCAATTCATACCCATAAAGGAGAACGCGGCAAAAGAGTCCCTCGACTTAAAAAGATCAAGAGATGTTCCTGCAATGAAAAGAATTGAGTGAAGCTGAAGCTAGCTCCGCAAGTCTGTATCTTATTACACAAAATTAACCCTTGAACATAAAATAAAATAAAGGGAGCATATAAATAAAATAAATATAAAAAGGTACTAATAATAATATTAATAAAAACGTATAAAAGCCAAAGAACAAAACACAATAACAGGTAAGCGAAATAGAATCAGAAGTCTAAGACATAATAAGGCGCCTCCCACTACCCCTATCCCTGGTCAGGTCCTTAGAGAGGTGTAACTCGTGCAAGTCAATTTTTAGCTGTTCCTCCCGAGTTCTTCTAGGTCTTCCTCGACCCCTCTTACCCTCTACTATGATGCTTTCTATCCTCTTCACGGAAGCGTCAAAAGTCTTCCTCTGCACATGTCCAAACTATCCACCTCATCCATGCATGACATAAGATCCTTAAATCTCTTGTTTTTGTCCTTTATCTTCTCCTTCAGCTCCTCGTTCCACCACGACGACTCTCTATACGCTCTTGGTTTCCCCGAAGACAGCCCTAAGGTTTCTTTTCCCACTTTTCGAATGGTTTCTGCCATAGTCACCCACATTTGGTTTGCATCATTAGACTGACTTGGATAACCCAACTACTTTATCTTTCTTGAAAGGGTTGAGACCACATTTCCTTTAAGTCTCCCCCACATGATCTTTCCCCAGAACTCTATTTTCTTCTCGACAATTTTCTTCCTCATCCGAAACCCCAGTATTAATAATCTATGGGCATCTCTGTTCCCAGCACCACCTTACAATCTAAGCACGAGGTTCGATCCCTCTTGCGTACTAAAAAATAGTCGACTTGGGTTGCATGTCCACCACTCTTATATGTAATCAAATGCTCATCTTTTTTTTTTTAAAGATCGAGTTTGCTATAACCAAGTCTTTTGATAGCGCAAACTCAAGCAAATTCTCCCCTCTATCGTTTCTTGCACCGAAACCAAACCCTCCATGAACAGAGTTATAGTTGTTTGCCTCTTTACTTATAGGTCCATTAAAGTCTCATCCTAAGAAAACTTTTTCATTTTTTGGGATCGTCCTCATAAGATCTCCAAAGTTATCCAAAAACTCGTGCTTCACCTGCTCATCGAGCCTAACTTGGGGCCCACAAGCACTAACGATTGATATGACCTATTCCCCCACTACTATTCTAACTAGCATAATCATGTCGGTACACCGCCTTACTTCAACCAATTGCTTTACAATATCATTTGACACAAGAATACCGACACCACTATGCTTGTCATCCAAACCTGTATACCACAACTTATATCCCTTTACATCTATTGCTTTCCGCCCTTTCCACTTAGTTTCTTGAACGCATGCCACATGACACAAGAAAGCTCAATCGCCAACTCCAACGACTTGGCTTCTAGGGTACCTATGTTCCAAGTCCCCACTCTCAATTCTAGATCCTGCTTACACTAGCCCCCTGACCCCCTTTCTTGGACCTGACCTCAGGTAACCATAATTTCTCTCTAACTCTATTTATAGATTTTATTATCAAATTTTCATTATTAATTTTCCAATATTTCACTTATTTTATTGATTATTTTATCAATCAATAGATTTTATTTGTTGATAATTGCATTGAATTTTGATGATTTAGAGAATAAATATATGCATGAATGACTAAAGAATGTTGTTTTTGAATTTTAAATTCAACGCAATGTGTACGAGGGAGGATGAAAACGGTGATCTTAAACCGCATGATTAAGTTATAATTAGATGTCTATTTCATTTATTTAAAAAATAAAGTACATCGGACTAAACTTGAGCTAACCATGGACGGGCTACCCGCACGACTAAAAAAACGAGCGGGCTTAGACAACGTTTTTTTTTTAAAAAGATTTTAAATCTTGATAAGTAATACCCTGCCTCCAAGATAAATGGGCGAGTAGCGATACCAAATGAATACGCGCGAGTATACCCGTCCGCCCGCTTAGTTTAATATATTAATTAATAAATAATAATGCTATTATTTTTTTAAAGTTGTTCTAGTCTACACATCTACTGTCTACATTATCCTTTAAATAATAATTACCTAGCTTAGTTTAATACTTCTATTAATATTCTAGTCTATTTATACTCGAAAAACGGGCGGGCATGAACAACGTTTTTCAAAAAAAATTTAAAATTTGGACGGGTAATATCCGCCAGCCAAGATAAATGGGCGAGTAGCGACACCAAAAAAATACCCTCACGCCCATTTAGTTTAATATATTATTTATTAAATAATTAATTCTATTAATTATTAAACTAGTATTACTACACGACCCATACCCAACTTTAGTTATTAGTACCCATATCCATCTTTAGTTCATTAGTACTAGTCCTAGGTTTGCTTCTTTTAGACTTTAAGGTTTTTAATTTTACCGTCTATATTCAATATTTTTAACCCTAATAGCATTCAAGCAGTCGACTATCAAAGTTCAAACAAGTAGCCGACTCCATCGTCTATATTCAATATTCATGTAATTTGAGTATTTTGAGATTTTATATATTTTAGACAATGTATTGTATTTTAAATTGTTATTAAAACTTAACTTTATAATATAATTTATATTTTTAATTTTTATATAAGAAATACCTGCTTACCTGGGGTCCCACCCGCTTTAAAAATAGGCGGGTAGCGACAAAAAAATATGCCTGTAAATGCAGGGCGGGTTTTTGAATATTTGAGCCCGCGGATAGGATTTTTAGGTACTACCCGGTTCGCTACCCGTCCAAGCCCGCCCATGAACAGCTCTACTTCGTACCAAGATAATGATAATCAATGATAAGTAATGTTTATATTTATGTAATTTGAGACTTTTAATGTATTTAGAGTATTTTAAATAATATATTTTATTATTTTAATTGTTATTAAGGTTTAACTTTATTTTATATATCGTATGTTTATTTTTTATATGAGAAATGGCCACTTAACTAGGAGTCCGCCCACTAAAAAAATAGATAAAAAATAAGTTTGCAAATGCGGGTGGACTTTTAATATATGAGCCCATGACTGAGTAGATTGGGATTTACCCAAATCCATTAGGCGCTCAAAGCTCTTATAAATAGTTGTGAATTAAGCCTCCAAAAAAGTATATATTTCTGTATGAAACCATGTCATCACAATCTCAAAGTGTTTGACAGGTCAATTCGGTTTGGAATTTGGCTGAGTCGTCTCAAATACACGTAAAATTGCACTCTTCTCTTTCTTCATCCTCTCCCCTTTTTGGATCTACGGTGTCGGTGATCTCATCTCTACCAATTCTCACCCCCTCCTTTCTCTCTCCTTCCATATCCCCAAGATCTCTCCTTCCCCTTCTCTTCCTTCTTCCCCTCAATTACCGTTGCCCTAAATCCAGGAAGAAGGAAGCGTTGAAGGAAGGAGACCATAATTCAATTACCCTAAACCTAAAAAACCTTATGGCAGGTGCATCAAGGCGATTAAGGGACTTACAATCGCAATCAGGAAACAAGATCTGTGTTGATTGTTCTCAGAAAAACCCACAATGGGCCTCCGTTTCTTATGGTATCTTCATGTGTTTGGAGTGTTCTGGAAAACACCGTGGTCTTGGTGTTCACATTAGTTTCGTTAGATCTGTTACCATGGATTCATGGTCCGAGATCCAGCTTAAAAAAATGGAGTCTGGTGGTAACGATAAGCTTAACGCCTTTTTATCCCAGTACGGTATCCCTAAAGAAACTGATATCGTCGCCAAATACAATTCTAATGCAGCCTCTGTTTACCGGGAAAGAATCTCTGCCCTTGCTGAGGGCCGTTCTTGGAGAGATCCACCTGTTGTCAAGGAATCTTTGGTTGGGAACACCCAGAGAAAACCTCCTTTGGGTGGCGGTAGGAGTAGTAATAATGGGGGTTGGGATAGCTGGGATAATGATGATTCCTTTCGATCATCGACTGATGATTTGAGAAGGAATCAATCTACTGGGAATTTTAAGAACAATAGTGGGATTGGGAATGGGAATCATGGCCCTGTGAAATCTAGATCCTCGTCTGATATTTATACGCGAGCAGAATTGGAAGCTTCAGCAGCCAATAAAGACAGCTTTTTTGCTAGGAAATTGGCGGAGAATGAATCAAGGCCAGATGGAGTCCCTCCATCTCAGGGAGGCAAGTATGTCGGGTTTGGGTCGAGTCCGAATCCAGTACCTCGGAATAATTATAATAATAATCCACAGGGTGATGTTTTTTCTGTTGTTTCTCAGGTGGGTTACATTTTTTAAATAAAGTTTCTTTACATTCATAATTTTGTTTATTTGATTCTGGTCGTTTGTTTTGGGTAATGCAGGGAATCGGCAAATTGTCATTGGTTGCTCAATCAGCTGCTAGTGTTGTTCAAGCAGGCACAAAAGAAATTACTTCAAAGGTATAATAATTTTTAGATTTGTTCTCTTGCTGCCAAATGATATTGATAATTGGTTTATAATGTATTCTTTTTGTGCTTCTTATTGGATGGTGTGAATCTCTGATAGTGTTAGTTTTGCTTTTCTTTTCCCGGGTTATATTACATTCCATTGCTCGGATGAATGGTCGTATGTACGCAACCTTACCCCTTAGTGATCTTGGTGATAACAAATAGGTTGTTTTTAATTGTTCTTTGTTAGAAAAGAAAACTTCGCTTGCATTTGCTTACATCTTTTGCAACTTTACATAGTTAAAAAGTGCATACAACTTAGTGAGCCATTTAATATAGTCCCTTGTATTTCAAAATCAAACATTACATGTCATTGGCCCGTCGAAGTAAGGTACAGATTTGTTGTATTACATATGGGCTATAATTTTCTCTGCATAATTTAATCATCAATTGATGTGCTGATGCTTCTATTCCTTCTTGCATATCAATGATTTCATGTGCTTCATATGTGCTGTGCGAGTACTTGTTGCTTTTCTTCTAAACTAAAATGAAAGCCTAAAAGAGGTTATACTAAAGATTAAACAATGAGAATTAACGAACAAAAGCAAGAGAATGGATGCAATGTGTTTATGAGGTATCTAAAATGTGGTTTTATTTGTAATTGGATTCAACAATACAAGTATAAATAAAACTCCCTTATCTTGAGAACAATCCTCTCAAGATCACACATAAAAAAAATCAATGAAGAACACCCTCAAATTTCTACAAAAAATAAGCCCTCTCACAATATGTGTGTTTTTGTGGTGATTTGTTTTATGAATGATGCATCCTTTTATAGATGAAGGAGAGCATCACTCTTGAACCACACATTAATCACCATTAAACCACATTTATCATCAACAATTAACCATTACAATTAGTATGACAATATACAACACAATAAACATAGCATTTAACCAAGAAATACTATGGTCTACAATGCCATACTGTAGCTAAAACGTCCAAAAAGGAACCTTAGGCAAAGTGCTTGAACGAGCCATAACCTTGCTCGAACGAGCACTCCTCACAGAGCCTATTGACCTGCTGCTGATGCACTGCTCGAACGAGCAGTTCTTGGCTGCCAGCTTCTGACTTCAATTTCTTTGTTTCCTTGTTCAAGCAACGACATCCCATGCCATGACTCGTTCAAGGCATGGTTCCTCACATCAATGGAACCTCAAACGCTCCATGTTAAACACCTCGTTAATCGTTTCAAATCTTAAACCATCGCAATACGAAACATCTTTATCACCCTTCTCCAAAGTGCAAGACAAAGAATGTTCGATTAAGTGTTCAAAGTTAACGTCATTGTTAACTTGACAATGTTAACATGGTTTAATAGACATCGCTTTCCATAGCTTATTTGATACTGGCATTTGCTTCATTAGTTACCTTGTAGCTTAATGTTGTTGAAGAAATTTTGAAGGCAAGGACTCAAGAAGAAGATGCCAATCATGTTAATGCTTACATTATTAACTTCCTCCCTTTATACTCTTATATTTCTTAGGTTTCATTCATATCATGTCATAATGGGAAGAGCAATTCTCTCTCTCTTTCTCTCTACCATCTTCCTGCTCTTAAGACAACATTCCTTAGAGCCGCTTTGAAGTGTCTGCAAATATCAATTGATGAATACTAAAACTGATTAAGAAATTTTGCTTCTTTGAAGATGTAAGGTTAAGATTATATTGAATTGAACTTCCAATGTTTAAGGCTTTGGGCATTTTGTTGAACTTCCAATGCTGAAGTGTTGCTCTGATTGCCGCTGGATGATGAATCAGACTGGAATAATATCTTACTTAGTCACAACTTTATCCTTTTGAAATGTTCAGAAGTTGCAATCATAGTTTACCACTGTTGAGTTGGAGTTTTTGAGCCTTTGGAATACTTTGGACTAAAAATGAGTACATGAATGAGCAAAAAGAATGTATGGGACACTTATAATTGATAAATAAAATTCAGAATGGGACTTAAGACTTAGGATTATTCATATTTTGTTGCTATACTAGAAAAGTCTTTGGATTGTTGATGTTCTGTTATACTATATTTAGAGAAGCATTTGTATTGTGTGGGTGAACATGATTAATTTGAAATTTTAAACTACATTTGTATTTGTACAAGTTGCTCATTATTTAGCTTGCTTTTTTATAAATAAAATCAAAATCATAATTTGCTTGGGCAGATTTTGGAAACCATTATAGTGGTAAATTTTCCTTCCAAATCTTTAGCAGGATTTGTTTAGGACAAATAGTAAATATTTTTTTCATTTCAATTCCTTTCCTCTCTCCTCTCTAGTGGCAGATTTTGGAAAACTTTATAATTTTCAATATTTTCACTTCTCTTTTGCATGTCTCATCCACTATATTGAAGTCTGAATGATATGCATATGCTTTACAGTTTTATATTTGAGTAATGTAAAATTTAAAGGTATGGATTATATCATTGAAGGAAATTTTTTGAGTTTTGTTCGATTGACTTTCCCGAGAGGGATCAATTTGGTCATTCAATCAACTACTGTATAAGCACCTCAAGCAACATGCAATAGTCTATCCTGTGTTCACTTTCCTAAGAAAAGAATTTACTGTCATCAAGTACTTCTCACAGAAGAATTCTAAGAATGATGAGAATGTGCGAGCACTAGGGGTTGACAAGATGCTTTTTTCTAATGACCTTCCCCGACTGTGAACCAAGAACCTGACGACATTTTCTTTGAAGAAGTAATTTTTTTCTCACCAATAATCACAGTTTATCTAATAAATCAAATACCATAATAGTAATTATGCGTTTTTAGAAACCTTTATACATTGTGAACCAAAAATATGACAAGTTTTGGATAAATTTAATTTGATGTCATTCTTGATTATATAAATATATTTTTTACTTTTTCATCATATAGAAATACTCAATAAAAACTTTAATTTTTCTTATTAAAAAAAAAAATCTAATAAAGCAAATTTCATGAACAAAAATAAGGTCTAAAGAGTGTTTCTATGAACAGATCAAAAGAACTACTTTTAAAATGCAAAAGTTGTTTACGTCCATGTATATATCCCCCTTTTTGTTATTTTTTTTTACATGACCATAGGCATCATGCTATGGAAGGGTATGCTACTTTTGAATGGCAAAATCATGTTATGTACCGTGATCTTTGTTTTTTCATTCATGCATGCAACATGTGCACCTAGCATTTAATGATTATGATTACTTTTTATTCAGAATCTTGATTCTAGATCTATGTGTTGTGGTCTTTTTTCTGTAATTCATTACGATGATTATGTTGATATTTGTTGAGTACCTTGGTAGTTCAATGTCTCGTTTTCAATTTTTATTGATGGTGTTACTGTTTTACGTATTAGCCTTTTATCTCTCTCTGCTATTTTCGTGGAACATTTAGCCTCTTTTTGGCAAGTTTTATACACCACAACCATCTAAATTTTTTGATATTTATTTGCTTTTGCCATTTATATTGGTTTTGATGATTTAGTTTTGTATAGCTATACTTTTATGTTCTATATCCTTTTTTTTCCTTGGTGGTGCATGAGTAGCCGGAAACTCTGCCAACAGACTGCAGTCTGCCCTGTGTTTTTGCCGACTTGCCTCTTAAATAGACCACTCCTGAAATTACCATAATGGTCACCTTTTAATGAAACCCTTCGTTCTTTCTTTGCTTCTTTTCTTTCAGAGTCTTATTTTAGAAGTTCTTTACCATTACAAAATGTGTCCATTTCGCCATAACAAGATCACATCATATTTGATTGGTCGAGGTGTAAAAATTTTGGAAATCGACCTGACCAATACTACTTGTATAGTAAAATTGTAATAAACATGAATTGAGCTGTTTCAAGGTATATTTCATAGTCTTGGCCAATTTTTGGAGGTACGATAACCACATCACCCCGTCACCGTTGATCGAAACCGCATTTTTGCACTATGGTGTGTTCTATAGCAGTCAATGGAATTTTTATTATATTAATTATTACCTTCCTTACCATCTGTCTCTTAGTCTTGTGCTTTTGAAACCCCCATTTATTTATTGACATAAATAAATTGTCGGTACTTTAGACTTCAGTCATTTTATATAAACTTGATCTTCCATAATAGTTTAACAAAACAAATGGACTTGAGACTCTTCTGGGGTCTGCAAATTTCATTTGTAAATGAGAGCTTTTAGGTTATTTTCTTGTGGTGGCAGATGCTCTTCTAAATTATAAACAATCAGTTTAGGCCTGTCCTTTGTCAATATATTTTAAGGCTTGTTTGAATCTGAAAGTCACTTAGAACATACTAGTCTGGTAGTATATGATTTTAGAGCAGATAAATTTTGGCTGACATTTTCTTTGTAATACTGATGTCATACATTGATTTTGGTCTAGGTCAACCTTGGCCAACCATATCCGTGATGTTCTTATGATTTCTGGTTGCCCATGGTATCTGCTTTTGCTATTTTGTTTGTGCAACCTGGATTTAGCTCAAGGTTTCTTTGTAAACGATTAGCAAGTTGAAAGTGATGTTCTCTTTCTAATATGCACTTGTGGATGCTTGTAAAATGTCTCTACAACAGCGCATACTTAGGGTAATCTTATTGATAGATGCTTGTTTCCTGATTCAAATATGATTAAATTTGACTTATGTCGTATATGATGTATGTTTTCAGGTTCGTGAAGGTGGCTATGATCACAAGGTCAATGAAACAGTTAATGTTGTTACTGCTAAGACTTCGGAGATTGGTCAGAAGACGTGGGGCTTAATGAGAGGGGTCATGGCAATGGCTACACAGAAGGTTGAGGAGTACACTAGGGAGACAGGAGTGAACTGGAATAGTGAGAACCCACATCAGACAGAAAACGAAAGCAACGGATATTATCAGAACTTCAAGCATGAATCTCAAGGTCATGGATGGAACGGCACTTCAGGTAACGGGCAATCTTCATCTGGCAGGAATAATTCGTCTTCATCTTGGGATGATTGGGACCAAAAGGATGACTGGAAAGATAACTCTTCAAAAAAGGAAGGATCATCTCATAGTAATGATGGTTGGGCTGGTTGGGATGACCCCAAAGATGATGGATTTGACGATTTCTACCACACTGCACCTAAACAAAGTTCGGGTCAAAATGGGAGATCAGAAGCCAGATGGGGTGAGGGCGGCTTCCTCTGAGGTTTTGTCTAAAGTCGGAGCGCATTCTCATTACTCACATTGTTAAAAAGGTATTTGTTATGTTTGCATGTGTACAATGTTCATCCCCGAAAGAATTCTCTTGGGTAGAGACACATTTTACTCATATTTTTCAATTTATGTCTATCGTTGACACTGCTTTTTCCAAAGATTTCTGTTAACGATTAAGTTTTACACCCTCTTCCCTTCCCTTTTCTCCACTCGTTTCTGGTTTGCTACTTGCATCTTGTATCATAGGATTTTTTTCTTGTTTAGTTGTCAATGAATCATAACTCATTTATTCTTTGTATTTTTGCTCCGAGTTATATTATGTCGTCTGCTCCGAGTTAATAGTATACATTCTACGGCATGCACTATTTATAATGGTTTAGCTTAGGAGTCATTGAGCCGATTTTCCTTATTGTAGAATTATAATAGAAACGATATATTGCTTAAAATAACCATCAATAATATCAATTATTCAATTTATTAGAATGGGTATTTTTTAAGACCAACCGCTAAATAGTTGTCATTTGTTCGATTGAGAGATTTGACTATAGAAGCTTTTACATTAAAAGGGACAGAGGATGAGAAGTTGCCTAACATCTTCATGGCTGTAACCAAATATCTTTTAAGGATAATTACATAAACATATTTTTAGACATTGTAGACTGTACAAGGTAGTTATACACCCATTACAGATGGTTAAACTTGGGAGCTACCATCATTTTCAGTCTCGCAGCCCACCACCTTATAAACAGGAACTTCCTCAACATATGCCGTATCATGCTGTTGAACGACTAGCACTGACGATACTATTGCGTTGTTGCTCGATGATAAGATGTCCCCTATAGGCCCTAGCTCTGCATGCTCCGCTTGTCGATCTGCTAGCTCTGCCACCATTGTTGATGGGAAACGACCTTTTCCTACCACTATCAGCTCGTAATCGGCACTTCTTCCTAGCATTACCACTGCTTCCTCTATGTTCTTCCCCTTCCTTTCCATGTACTCTACTGTTCCATCCCATTTGCTTAGGAATTCTTGCACCATGGTATCGTCTACTGCCTGAATTGAGTATAAAAATTAATCGGGATTAATAAACTAGTACGTTTTTTCATTTATTTCTTTTACAAGAATAGACCGACAAAGTTTACCTTCTCTTCATTGCGATTGATGGCAGCGACGGAGAACGTATAATTGCTGTCACTACACTTTTCAGGCGATGGCATCAACTTAACATTGTTAGTTGCATCGATTTCTTGATTTTCGATGAACCTAATAATCGTAACTTTAACAACAGGATGTTCAGCCATTCGCGCCCCAAGTTCTAAAGCTTCTCGATCATCAGGACCACCAAAGAACACAACACACACCCGCTGTCTACTACCTATCTGCCTTTCATCTTTAGCAGATCCCAACCGAAACCCACGATCCAAAAACACTGCAACCGAACAAGGAGCATTCTTAAGCACCCTTTGGTTCACTCCCCTCCATCCATGCCCCAAATTCTCTACCACTTTCATTTCACCCCCTTCCTCCTTCCTCCACAACTTATGAAAAGGCAGTATGATCATCATCACCCTCTTCCGCTCTGCAACGTGTTTGACATCCTGGTGCATTGTCGAAAGTGAGGAAATGGATGTCATGGGACGGACCATAACCTGCCCTAATTGACCATATGTCTCGAACGCTGAGGCAACCACGTCGTGGATTTCAACCCGACTACTGTGTGGAGTTGGGTCAATGAACGGGAAGCCATTACGACGTAGACGTTGGACCATGATGATAGAGGAGGAACGCTCAGTGAGCTCAACAAGGTGCATCACATACAGCTTTGTAGCCGTGCTTCGAGTTGACTCAATGAGGTTGATAAGGCCAGGTACGTTAATGGGGCCATGTGCACAAGCTAATATTCTAAATTGTATGGAAGAACTTGGTGTTGAACCAGAATCCTTCACGGATAGATCTGGTTGAAGCTTTCGCTTTTGGGACTGTTTACCATCGCTTACTGGCTTGTAGATTGCCATCACAATCGGTGTGGTTATGAAGGTGGTGAAGAGTGCCATTAGTACTAAAATTGCGAACATTGCGTCATTAAGCACCTGAAAATTAAGAGGGGCACAACTCAAAAAAAAAAAAAAAAAACAATAAAACCTTAGAAATGTTCTGGCCAAACATTTATATTTCTTTCATTTCATATCATAATGACTATTATTTCAATCTCTTTTAATTTGCCAAATTTTCTATTTTGAGTAACGTCCTCGTTATTTTTATTTTTGGAAATAGACTTACCCCTTTCATTCTCTTTAAATTTCATCAATACAATTTAATTTATTTCTTTATAATCTATGTTTTCCTTAAAAAACAGTCAATTTTATCTTTGATGCTAATTCATAGAGACAGTATTGTATATTAAAGCGTCTCATTAAATTGATTGTAATTTTTTTTAGGAAAAATTACCTATAGTAATTCAATTTTTTCATGATGTTCCTACAATAATCTCATTAAATCAATTTCTGTTTTTTTTTACTTATTTAGAATTTTCATGTAAATTTTTAAAATTTTTCTCTAATTTCACATTAATTTTCAGTTTACTTTATTGGTGAATTACCTAGTAGAGCAGGTCATCAGGTTACTCAAGTTTACTCTAGGCAAATATCTCTTTAAGTTGAAATTGATTAATTAATAGGTGAGGTTATTATAGGAAAATTATGAAAAAATTAAATTATTTTAGGTAATTTTTTTTTTTGAGAAGTTTTATACATCCAACTTCCAAACTTCTAAGCCTCAAAAATTTGAATAAAATAAGATGTTTTAACAATTTAATTTCAAAAATAAGTTTCGTGAAAACTTAATTCCCAAAATAAGCGTCTGTACATTCAAATCTAATCTTGGAGTAAGTCGCTGTTACTAACAGCGACTTTAAAAAAAATATATTTTTTTTTGTTTTTTTTAAGTCGATGTTAGTAACTGCGACTTAATGCGTTTTAAGTTTCCAGTTCTCAGTTACTTCCTCATTCCAACCTACGAGATTAAGGAGTTGACTAGTTAACCTTAAAATCGCTGTTACTAACAGCGACTTAAGGAGTTGACTGGTCAACTCCCTATGTAGTTGTTAGTAACAGCGATTTACTCCAAAGCTAGATTTGAATGTACGGAAGTTTATTTTGAAAATTAAGTTTTCACGAAGCTTATTTTTGAAATTAAATTGTTAAATGATCTTATTTTATTCAAATTTTCTCTAAGCCTCCCATGGAAATGGATAATTAAATGAATGAATAATAGTGTCATCATTGCAATACTATAAACTACTTACCCTTTATTTTTCTTTCATTCGTCTTTGAATGAACTTACTCCTTTTAATTTATTTATTATTGTTCACTTTGTTTTTTTACTAAAATTATTGATTACTCTTTGTTTATATTTTATTTTTAATTTAATTTTGTTTGATTTTCTCATTGTAAATTTTGCTAATGTCTACTTTCTAATATATTCGATTTTACATATTTGAATATAATTACAATTAAATTAGTGTATTGATAAGTGTATAAAAATAATTGAGACAATAATAGTGAATTGAAGAAAGTATTATAAGGCAATCCAATTTTTACAACTTAATTTAGGTATAATCTCATATAAGCAACATTTAAAATATATGTTAACAAAATAATTTGAAAGAAATCATCATTGTCATTATTAGCCAGTGTAAAATTAATTGATACAATGATACTGAAGTCATTCTTAAATTCATAACTTCAACTATTTTTAAAATAATGATGAAATTAATTCAAATTTAAAATTAAATTTTATTAATTTATCAAACTTTAAATTTAAATCAATTTTAAATTTTCTAAAAAAATCATCGTTTCCAAATATTCCAGGAAAATAAAAGACAAGCAACTTGTAAAAATTGAAGGTGGGTAAATGAAAAATGTATTTGGACAGAAAATGGTTAGATGGGGGCTAATTAGAGCTTATCCTTCATTTATTTATAATATTGCTTAGATTATTCTTCAAAAGTCAATGATGCACATTTTTTCTTAAATTATTTTATTATTTTAGTAGTGTTGTTCGTAATTGTAAAAGTCAACCAAGCAAAATTTCGAAAATGACTACGTTACTGTCGGATGATTGTAAAGTGTTAGCTTCAATAATGAATTCTTAAAATTCCTGGTTCTACATGTCTTATTATTAATCGAAGCTATTTAGAAATAAGGCCATTAAATTACAACAAGTCATCGTCTTATCATAAGATAATCACATATGATTATTTTATTTTTTCAATAGATTGTTTTAAAATTTGTAAATAATTGTTTTAAGATTATAAATAATCATTTTAAAATAAAAATTATCACTTGAAAATTATAAACAATAATTCTAATATTATAAGTGATCATTTTAAAAGAATGTATATATTAGATCACTCCAAAAGCAATGGCTAAACCTTAAAACCGTCTCGTGATTAAATTATTGAGTATCTTGATTGATATCTAAGTTGTAACTTATAATACATGTAGATATAGTCAACTCCAAATTAATATTGAGATTACTTTGCTTTGGAAAAAAAAGGGAGTTTGGTACCTTTAATTATACTTTATATTTATTAAGGACCAACTCAATCAAAAGCTTAAGCTGATGGTTGAAGCTTTATAATATGTTATATACTCTAATACGCCCCTCATACGAGAGCCCATTGGGCTAAAAGTGTGGATGCGCATAAGCGTAGAATATTCCACTTTAAGGAGAGACGGTTGAAATTCGAACCCGTGACCTCTTGTCATGTTGGCTCCGATACCATGTCAAGGACCAACTCAACCAAAAGCTTAAGCTGATGGTTGAGGCCTCATGATATATTATATTATATACTTTAACAATATTCCTTCATGAGATAATTGAAACCCAAATAGATGATCAGAAATAATTTATTTTAATTTAAAAGAAAAATTTAAAGGAAAAAGAAAAGAAAGAAAAGAAAAGACCTTTTTTTCTTTGCCAATGTTAAGCACAATGAGCTCCACCAAACCCTTGGTATTCATCAAGACGCCTAGCGCCAATGCTTCCCTAGATTTCATCCGACAGAACTTGGCCACCGTAAACGTACCAAATATCTTTCCGAAGCAGGCCGTCGCAATCACCAAAACCAGTAGACCCCATGCCTTTGCCCCTATTACATTCAATATTAGTTCTAAATATCATCCTTTCACGTAATAAGTTTTACTTATTTGGGTATAGTAAATAGATGATTGAATGGTCAAAATCAGAATCAACTCTGAAATTTATGAGATTCGAAGCAAAATATTTAATTATAAGTTCCTAACAATTAGATATATATTATGACTTCTAACTATTAACTAATAAAGAGTGGGTTTTCTAATATTTTTAAAAGGGTCCAAGGCATAGGTTTCTCTTGCCCCCTATAGGGCCGACCCTAGTCAAACCAACTTTATGTTCGATAGATGTGTTGGTTAAAACAACTTTTGTTATTAATCAACTAATTTTAAAATAAACTATTTTTATTAACGTACGTGTTTAAAATTAGCTGGTCAAATCAGTTATATATGATTTACCAAAGACGGGAAAATCTATTCAAAGAATTGATAATTTGAATAGGCGCACCGTGTATCTTTGTGACGTCGGTCTTAAGCCCACTGGATGCAAAATATAGAGGCAGCAATAACCCTGATACAAAATCTTCTATTCTTTCTAACAATTTCTCAGAAAAATTCCCTTCTTTTGGAATTATTAAACCAAATATAAAAGCACCAAATATAGAATGAATCCCTATAAAATCAGTCATAAAGCCAGCCACAAGTACACTGCCTAGGGTTAAGGTGATATAGACCTCATCCACCACATCGGAGCAACGTTTAGCCATCCAGACCATCACAGGCTTCACAGCCACAAACATGATTATCACAAACCCGACTCCAGCTAATAAGACCCACAACGATACCAATGGGCTGCTCTTGTGGTGTGTCCCTTCATTCGCGTTACCTGCAACCGTAGTTTGATAGAATAAATTAAATATTATTGTAAAATATTTTATTTGTTCTTTTAAATAATTTTATAGATCCTTTCGTAAAGTTATTATGACAAACTGTTGGTAGCGAGTAGCTGATAACTGATTTGACACAGTTAATTTTATTGACCAATTTGACCAGCTGGTTTTAAACATACTACTATGAGCAATTTGTTAACCAGACTAAACAATCAACTAGGACTATTTGGTAAATGATTATTAGTTTGTTGTTTGTGGTTTTTATGATTGACGTATTTGATCAATTAAATAAGTGGATAATGTTTAATTTTATAGCATTCTATTTATTTATTATTTTTTTGAAAGATTGTAACCTTTAATTCTAAGCTTATACATAAGAAAATGATAGTACAATCAAATATTAGTAAGCAATTTATATATTAGAGAAAAAGCAACAAAACAAACAAAATGCCTATGAAAAATGTCAATTAGACTATCTTATTCATTTGGCTTTTAAGGTAAATTATTCTAAGAGACCGTCTCTCCGAAAGACGCACTAGATATATGGGTTAAATAGTCTAATTTGTACAAATTAATAAGAAAATAAATAAGAATATGAGTTCCTTGTTTTAGGTCTTCGATCTTTAAAAGACAGTCTCTCACAAAAGTGTCTATCTCTTTAAAGAAAGCAAGTTCAAAAGTTTTAGTTGTTTAGTAACTATAAAGTCAAAAATTAAAAGTGAAAATACAATTAAAAAGCCTAAACAAAATTCAATTATTAAAATTTTTTAATGCCATGTTTGCGAATGATGATTTTCTTTGGAAATTTAGAATTGGCTTAAATTTATTGTTTGGCAAATTAAAAAATTTTAAATTTGAATTTGGATCAAATTCCACCATTATTTTTAAAGTAGTTAAAGTTGAGAATTTGAAAATAACTAGCCAAACTTTATTATTCTCAAATTCTTCATTTATGATATCATAATTAAAATTTATAATTTGAAATAATAAAATACTTGTTTCTAAACACTACGTAAATGTATCTTTAGATAAGCCACTAACCTGCAAGTGCTACAGCAAGGGCAAGGAGAATCCATGCAGCGACATCGTTAAATGCTGCAGCAGCCATGGCCGTCTCACCAACTTTTGTGGTCAGGAGTTTGAGTTCCGCTAAGATACGGGCCAACACCGGGAAAGCAGTGATGGAGAGTGACACCCCCATGAAGACGAGGAAGGGGCCATACCCTGCCTCGTCGGCGCCTTCGATGGACTGACGGAGAACGACGGCAACTGCAGCACCACCTACAAAGGGGAGACTTATACCAGCTAATGCAATAAAAAAAGCCTCCTTACCACTACGGCGTATTGAGGCTAGGTCAAGCTCAAGACCAACTAAAAACAAGAAGAAAAGAAGGCCAATGCTGGCTACTGATTCAAGAATTGGTGTACTCCAACGTGGGAAGATTGCTTGCATGTATTCATTGTTCCTTCCTAATACTGATGGTCCCAGTAATATTCCTCCCTGGCAAGTAACAGTGTAATCCCATCCGGTCAATCGGAAATCATATTATAAGTCGTATTAGTATAATAAATCAAACAGGTACCATTTTTCATTTCAATTAGTGGTAGTATTTGTTGGAGTGTGATAATTTGTCACACTCATGGGTTCATTTTTGTGGACTCATCCACGGGTCACCTGTGATCACGAGTAATGAGGGTTGACTTACATATAACACATGGTGAGTTTTACTCTAGCCTAAAACCATATGGTATTAGGAGGATTATTCACCAAGTATTATATACTAATTCACACCCTAATATTTTATTAGCGATATGGGATCTTCAAATGTGAAGTATTTCCAACATTTTAACCATAATTAAAAATAAGGTTATTTTTGCATGGCATTATAAATCGTGTTGTAAAGGTGTTAAATTGCTTTTTAGGTTGTATTAAAGGATACCTTATGATTTGACCAATATATAAGTGTTATAGTGTAAAAAAGCGGTAACGGTTGCGATCTCGGTTGTTATCTAAATATTGGTCGAAACCATAAGATATCTCTTAATGCGGCTCAAAACGCGGTTTTGATTTTTTACACCTTTACAACGCGAGAAATATCGGTACGTTTGTTTTGAAAGCCTTTATAACGCGGCTGATGCGATGCGATGCGACCTTATTTTTAGTCACGGTAAGGGGACTCGTAGGAAAGCGATGTATGGTTACTCTTGTTACCATATCATCGTTTTGTAACCGCTATAGCGATCATTACCGCATTTTTACACTATGTTTGGAATAAATAGCAAAAGTAAAAAGATAAATAAAAAATAATAAAGCTAGGGGGAGTACTTACGACGATCTCAGCAATAACTTTGGGTTGACGAAGAGGTTTGAAGGCAAAGGCAAGAAGACGGGTGACAACTAATATTAAGGTGGTTTGAATAATAAGTAATGGAAAGGCTGTATGTAGAGCGTTGTCACCTTGTAGGATTCCATCTGAGGCTGTTTTTATGCCCGTTATGTTCACTCTACCTCCCATTTTCTATCACTTTTTTTCGACTCCCTTATTATAATTATAAGCAAGATCACTAATGAATTCTAAACTTGGCTTATTTTTCCAAGTACACACTTAATAGGAAAGAAATACCCAATCAATATATATAGTGCGCTAGATTACGTGTCCGTACGTAAAAATATATTTACATATGGCCATATACTATGTGCCAGAGATTACTATTATTAAAAGAACAAGGTACCTGAAAAATATAAATAAATGGAAAATAATAAAATTGTAGACTGATTGATAAATCAATTTAAGATGAATTAATATATAGCAGATTCTCAGTGACATTAACGGCCCGTTTGGTAGACAGTAATAAATCGCGATAATGGGAATGAAAATTAGTGTAATTTTAGTTGAAAAATCTTTTAACTACCTTGATGGTCATACTTGACAACCTTCAATCATCTAGTAAAAAACTTTTTAAGTTTCATTACCATGGGAATGACATGGAACTTTTGATAAACTTTTACACTATAAATTATTCCCATTACCGTCATTTAGTACCACTAACCAAACGGGCCGTAAAAGTGTGAACAGAACTATATGGATGACTCACATACAAATGTTAGTTTAAGTTTAATTTATGTATTATGAGAGGTCTTTGGTTGCCTCCTATTCTCTTAAATTTTCTATATCTTTAAAATTATTTATTTTATATATAGTTGTTTGGTTGACTTTTTTTAAGCAAACATAGAAATTTTCTTGTTTCCTTCTACAAAGCTTAAGAATTTAATTGCCTAGGATTACTGTGTTGGTAATTTCAAAATCATGTGTCAATTTGTTAGTTTTGATGTTCAAATAAACAAGAAAAACTTTTTTAAAGAACTTGACAAATAAAGTAATTTTTGAAATTTAAAGAATTGTGTTACTTTTAGGCAAAAAATTTTTTTTTTTGATAAAAAAGATGATACTTCTAGGTAAAAAAGTGTTATTTTAAGAAAAATATTTTGAAAAAAACTCACAAAAAGGTGTTAATTTTCGGAAAAAACGTGTTACTTTATATTATGTTTATTTTTTTGAAACTAACACTTTTTTCTAAAAAGTATCAACTTTTTTTTTTAAACAAAAGTAACATTTTTTTGTTTAAAAGTAACCCTTTTATATAAAAAAAAGTAGATTTTTATCAAACAGATTGGTTCTCACGGTTCTCATACATAGGGTCAAGTTCCACTGGAAACCAAGTTTATATGAGAACCGTGAAAACCAATTTGACTGATAAAAAGGTGTAACTTTTGGGCAAAAATATATATTTTTTTAAAAAAAGAGTTGGTACTTTTTAGCGAAAAGTGTTACGTTCAGAAAAAAAATTTATTTTTCAAAAAAAAAAATTACAAAGTACCACGTTTTTTTTCGAAAAGTAACACCTATAATGTAAAATGTAGTACCTTTTTGTGAGTTTCATTCAAAATGTTTTGTGAAATTAACAATTTTTTACTCAAAAGTAATACCTATTTAGTAAAAAAGTAATACTTTTTTGTCAGACAGATTGATTCTCACGATTCTCATATAAGAATGATTCTCATTTGAACTACTTTATATATATATATATATATATATATATATATATATATATATATATATATATATATATATATATATATATATATATATATATATATATATATATATATATATATATATATATATATATATACATACATACATACATACATACATACATACATACATACATACATATATATATACATATATATATATATATATATATATATATATATATATATATATATATATATATATATATATATATATATATATATATATATATATATATATATATATATATGGGAGGGATCCAATGAGAAGGAGTTGAAAATGAGAAGGGTAAGAAGGACTCTATACTCTTGATTTCAATAAAATAAAAAAAATCTATGGTTACGATTAAGTCAAAAACACATAATTGTAAAAGTAACTATCTTACACAGAAAAGTAACTATAAAATAATTTTTAAAATGTTCTTAATTTATAACATAATATTCTTTTTTATATATATAATATCAAAAATCCTTCTCATCCTTCTCATTTTAAAATCCTTTTTATTTAATCATATATATATATATATATATATATATATATATATATATATATATATATATATATATATATATATATATTTTTGATGTCTTCTATCTAGTCTAGGTTATGAAGTTAAATATTGCAGAATTGAAAGACTTCCCAGTCCTATGTGCGTGCGAGGAAGAGGAATCATCTACCATCCATAAGATGGGTGATAATTTGTTGATTACTTGTCACATCTATATCAATTTTTTGAACATTTGATTCGAAAAAAAATTGGTCAATTCTATGCGAGTTTACATCTTAAAAGTTGATGACTTGATTCTAAATTGATGAGCTCGTTTATAAGTGGTTTGATTATCTAAGAGCAAAAACATAGTTATAATTTTTGTGTAAAATAGTTTGTAATCTTAGTTCGATGATGTTGTAATTTATGTAGTTGTTAGTGATTTAAACACGCTGTCTTAAAAATATTATTGTTCAGTAAATTAGCATTTGAACAACATTCAATACTATACATATATGTTTTAAAAATGTACGCAATAGCTTATAGTTTATCGAAAGCAAAAATAGTGACTTAAATTTTTTTTTTTCTCTATATTTTTCTCAACAATTATATTCCACGGCTATCGTAACCGCTACTTCTACTTCACAATCAAATTTGCCACCCAATGACCCACCCACTGTCCACCACCAACATCCTATCTTAAACATCTTAGATTGAGCACCCAACCGACCCATGACCCAGATTGGTAGATGTGGTGGTTTAATGGGTTACTTCGTGCATGAGAGGAGGGTAGAGAAGGGGTGGGGGGGCTCACACGTGGCTGGGGAAAGGTGCTTTCGGATTGGAGTTGATGGTTTATGGGTCGTGTAGGGGTTGGTGGAAGAGGAGGAGAGGTTCGCCAAGGTTGGGGTACGGGGAAGGAGCCATTGGAGGTTGGGGGACTAGTGAGGAGGGGAAAGGGAGGTGGATAGTGGGGTGGTTAGGGTTTTTGGAATTTTTTTAAATTTCATTTTTTAAATGTATTTTAGGTAAAAACATTAAAAAATTTGTATTGTAACATGTATAAGAGGTTGCAAGTCATTTAACTATTTATTTGCATCATGCGTTATTGAAAGTTGGATTTTCACGGAATAAATAAAATGCTGGATTTTATCTGCTGGCTAGAGAAAGATTGGCTTGTTAATAACAATTTTTCTTTTTATTTATTGTTTCAATTATCACAAACAAATATATATTATTTTACATGAGAGTAATCAAGTAATAATGAGTTAAATATTATAAGTTGTTTCAAAATCTGCAAATCAAGAAAGATATGTTTATATTATTTTAATATTTTATATTTATATTTATATTTAAAGAAAAAAGAGCTGAACCGAGGGTCCATCTCGCCCAACTCGAGAGTTGAGCTGCCAAGAATCGACTGCTAAGGACACTTTTTGAATTGGCAAAACAAGAATCCTATAACAAAAACACTTTTTGAATTGGCAAATTACGATAAAACCGGCCTAGCACGCATTGTGGATACTTCTTGAATTGGCAATCAACTTCAAATAAAAAAGAAAAACAAAGAAAGATAAGGGAACATCTATCAAAAAATGTTTATAAATTCCTCGACCTGTTCGTTGGCAGATCACTATATGTCACACTTGGTTATCAACGTAAAAATTAATATTATCTTATATAAAGAATAATATATAATGTACCTATAATTGTGACTTATAAATACTAACTTTGAATATTCCATTCATCTGTCCAAACAACCATCATGCTGAAATGGAATATACTATAGGGGACCCCTCCATTCATGATCATGTGGCGCTTCCTGCCACACTTTATACTTATGTTTACTTGGCAACAATATCAACAATAATGAATTAAATCCCTATTGAAAATCGGATATTGTATCAGTTAGAGTATATATTATTTTTCGTATAACCCTTTTTCTTCTTTCGGACTCAAAAAATAATAATTAAAGCTTCATCTAATTGATAATATATTTTTGTTTACCCTAAGAGGAATGGACCATTAACTACTAAAGCTTTTCACGGCCTGAAAAAGGTTGATGGAGAAGTTTAGCAGGAAAAGAAAAGATAAATTTGGTGAAGGCTTATGATAGTATGGCAGACCATTTTGTAGGATAACCTCGAGGCTAAGGGAAAGCCATTAAGGTATATTAAACGCAATAAAAGACATGAACGATAAAGTAATGATTGGCATTTAGTAACTTGTCATGTAGTTGAGATAGCTGAGATGTTTCTAGCAGAACTGGGATTGCTTTAAAGATCGGCCTTAAGCTTTCTCTTGATTATTTTAATAATTGATAAGTTTATAAAACTTAATTGTAAGAGTGTTCCTTGATGCATATTGTTTGTTGATGATATTGTACTTGTGGCTAAAATTAGTGACGAAGTTAATGTGAGACTAAATGATTAAGGGTAACTATAGCTAAAAGGAGAAAACTTGCTAATAAGTTGCTCTAAAACAGAATACCTAAGATGCAATTTTATTGAGGAAGATCAAGGGGGAGAATCTTAAATGACTATTAGACAATATATTGTGGTGTAAATGATTAAGTTTAATTATTTTTAGATCAATAGTTTAGAGTAATTGACAGATTGATGAAGATGTAATGCATCGAGTTAAGCTGAATAATTGAATAGAGAGCATAACCTGAGTTTTTGTGTGATATATATGTTCTCGACTATATTAAAACGTAAATGCTACCGAATTGCAGCGCGTCCAATCTTGTTACATGGAATAATGTGTTGGCCAATTAAGAAGATATATGAGCATATGATGAAAGTATTAGAGTGAATGGATAATCTTGAGAAGTAGGTTTTGAGAAAAAGGTTAGGGGTTGCATCTATTTTTTCAAAGATGCGTGATAGTATATTGGAATGGTTTAGACATGTGCAAGATTAACCAAAAAAAAATCGTGGTATACCTAAAAACTATGGGAAGAGCAAATTAAGAATAACATAAGTCAGTTGCACCTTTTTAATGATTTGACTAGGAATAAAACAAATATACTAGGTATGAAGAAGGTGATGATGATAGTTACTTGGGTACTTTTTGCAAACACCCCCTATAATTGAAAATGTTCGTTGAAAATACCGTTACAAATTAGTAAAATTTGAATTTACACTAGCAACTTTTCTATAAAATAAAGGATTATGATTATAATTAAGATGATTTGTCACTAAAAGTACATCATGTTACTTTCATTATATATTATGACTATGAAATGATTTTATAAAAAAAACCGATGACACACTACCTCTATCTCACTTATTTAGTATTATTTGTTATTTTGATTCGTCTCATTTAATTTGTATTATTTTTATTTTTAGACAATGATCTACTATTTTCTTTTAATTTCATACACACTTTTTACCTTTACTTTAATTTCATCTACATAATCAAATATTCACATATTCATAAAAAAAAAGCATTTCATTTCTTTTTGATGTTAATTCAAAAGGATAAAGTAATACTTTTAATTATTACTTCTATTATTATTATTATTATTATTATTATTATTATTATTATTATTATTATTATTATTATTACAACGTTACAGTAAATGAGACGTTAAAAATCATGTCATTACAATGAGAGTATTACGCAAGTAAATTGGGTAGAATTTTACAATCCCCATAAATAAATATAAATCCAGTTTTAATTACATTATCAACTGTTTAATTTATAAGTCGTACATAAATAGTTTCGACGGGTCAAAACATCTGTATCTAATTGAATTATTGATGATATAATATGAAATTAATAAAACAAGATGTAGGATACACGTATTTATTTTTATCGCCCATGTCTCTTTATTAGTTGACCTTTCTTAAATAATGCAACAAAAATAAGAAATTATAATGCAATTCTTGTACTTTTTTATAAAATCATCTTGTAGTTGACAAATTCAGCTTCTACAATTCCTATCAAATGTGTTGGCAATTTACAACTACAATAAGATGATACCTCATTTCATTTCTTTGGATGCAACAATAACGTATTTAGAAAATAGTAAATTATGTGTAAAGGTAGTTGATTGGAGAATAAGACATAAATAAGCAGATGAGAAAAATGAGTGGTTAAAATGGAGAGAGATAATAAGTTTGTGAATGAGATTAAAAGAAAGAAAGTGAGACTATTGGCAAAAAGAGAAAGAGTGGAAAATGAGTAGAACAGACTAAAATGGAAAGAAATGCAATTTAAGAGGGACATAAGGAGTCACTAGTGGAAAAAACCTCATTTGCTGCGGTTTTTTTGCCATTATTTGCTGCAGTTTTGGCCCCAAGCAATAGTGATAGCAGCAAATGACCTACTTTAAATGTTGCGGTTAAAAACCGCAGCAAAAAAGGGCATTATTTACAGCGATCAACAAATAACCGCATCAAATAAAGAGGATTATTTGCTACGGTCAGACACAAAACCGCAGCAAATACTCCTCTTTATTTGCTGCGGTTTTTTGTTGACCGCAGCAAATACTTGGTATTTTTTTTTCTTTTTTTGTTTTATATTAATAATAATCCAATAATAATGTACAATGTAATAACAATGATTAATCCAATAATAATCCAATGATAATCACAAATAATCACCAATAATCTCTTTGTAATAATAAACTCTCGATTGTATATATAATATAATATTATGTACGTACATATATATATAATATACATTAAAGTACTAAAAAATCTATACTAATTACAATTTATCAAGGACAAAAATTAGAAAGATACGCAGCAATCTTGTCTTTTAATTCGCGTATCTCTCCACTTATCAGCGGACGTGTTTCCCTCGGAATGTTGTATAAAACCTATAATATAATATAAAATTAAAAGATTAATAAACAGATTTTACCAATAATAATAATTTAAGAACGTAACAAATACTTACGGCATCTATGTTTTCGACTCTAACCTCCTTCACGAATTTTAAGATATCGTCCATGTATTTGAGAGCGTAGTAGCCGCAATCAACGGAATTAGAAGGTTGTCGAAAGCACTAAGAGAAAATAGATGTCAGTGCACAAAAAGCATAAAAACGCATAAAATCGAAACTTAATACGTAATTTCTAGCATATGAATATGATTTTCAATTCTAACTACTTTAACAATATATACCATATAGTGTTGTGTGCCAAGTTTCGTGCAAAACAAACCAAGTTTGAGTTACTTTATGTGCAAAAGTGCCAAAAACGGTTAAAAACCCTTAAAATCGCAACTTAACACGTAATTTCTAGCATATGACTATGATTTTAAATTCTAACCACTTCAACACAATAATATATACCAAATAGTGTTGTAGGCCAAGTTTCGTGCAAAACAAACCAAGTTTGAGCTACTTTATGCGCAAAAGTGCCAAAAACGGTTAAAAACCCTTAAAATCGCAACTTAACACGTAATTTCTAGCATATGACTATGATTTTAAATTCTAACCACTTCAACACAATAATATATACCAAATAGTGTTGTAGGCCAAGTTTCGTGCAAAACAAACCAAGTTTGAGCTACTTTATGCGCAAAAGTACCTAAAACGCTTAAAAACGCATAAAATCGCAACTTAATACGTAATTTATAGCATATGACTATGATTTTCAATTCTAACCACTTCAACACAATAATATATACCAAATAATCTTGTGTGCCAAGTTTCGTGCAAAACAAACCAAGTCTGAGCTACTTTATGCGCAAAAGTGCCAAAAACGCTTTAAAGCCCTTAAAATCGCAACTTAACACGTAATTTCTAGCATATATACGACAATGATTTTCAATTCTAACCACTTCAACACAATAATATATACCAAATAATGTTGTGTGCCAAGTTTCGTGCAATTCTGATACAAATGTGGTTGTATCAAATGAAGATACCAAAGGAGCCCACACAAGGTTGCATAGGCTGCATACAGACCTCACGGAACAGGTCATGGCTTCAGAACAGCACAACAGCAAACTAGCGACTAGACCACCTTGCACGACACGTGGAGACAAAACCTATTCATCCAGGACCTAGGCTAAAGTGGAAATGGAATCTTGATACTTGGATCTAGCTATTAAGGTCCTAAAACCATTCTAACAATCCCCGTGGACTCCTAGAAGCTGAGCTGAAGGAGGGCTGCTGATAGTTTGCTAGATCAGAATCGTCTAAGTGTTTTTGTGTTTTCTGTTTCTGTTTTAAGTGCCCATGTAATAACACGTGCGTTTTAATTAGGCGTGTGCTAATATTGCCGTTATGTTAGTTAAGATAAGGAGAGCCTCACTTGTGTAATAAACGTTGAACAATAAGATGGACAATAAGATGAACCATTATGTCAAAAAAAGAAGGTGGAAAATACATCTCAAACTTGCATAAAGTTACAATCACGTCGAGTTGAAGTGCATCAAGTTTAAAGGGATCAAGAACTTTACTACAAATTGTGTTGAAGAACGAACATAGCTCGGTAATAGCATATCTCACATGTTTTGGCAGTATTCCACGGATTGCAATTGGTAAGAACACTTGCATCATTACATGGGAATCGTGAGGTTTCATGTTTCCCAACTTCAGCTCACCATTTAGGCTCACAAATCTCTTCATGTTGGATGAGTACCCAGACGGAACCTTAATGCCATACAAACACTCACAAAATGTTCGCTTCTCTGCTTTGGACAATGTGTAGCAAGCTGGAGGCAAATAAACTTTGTCATTACTCATCTTCCTCTTACTGCCACCAACTTCATCAGCTCTATTTCTTTTCTTACTCACCTTAACATGTGCCCACAACTCCGAACAAAGACCCTTACATTCAAACCAATCTTGCACGGCCCTAATATCCTTTGTTTTACCCGGAATGTTCATGAGAGTCCCGAGTATGGCATCGCATACATTTTTCTCTATATGCATAACGTCAAGACAATGTCTAACCTTTAGATCTCTCCAATATGAAAGCTTCCAAAAGTATAATTCTTTTTCCATAATCGGTCTTCACCCCCTTGCACTTGCCCCGTTTTACCAAATACAGTCTCAACTCCTTTAACTGGTCAACGGTCGACGAGCTACACGGTCCTCAACCTCCCCGTTGAACAAGTTCTTCTTCTTACAATATTGGTGGTCTCGTGGGAGGAACTTTCGATGGTGCATGAATACGTGTTTACACTTAGGAATCCACGTGGATTCCATGTCATCGATACATATTGGGCATGCTTTCTTCCCTTTGTTCTTATACCCCAATAAGTTGCCATATGCCGGAAAATCATTAACGGTGCATAAAAGCATTGCACACAAGGTGAACTCCTCATTAGCATATGCATCAAACACTGAAACGCCTTCATCCCACATCTTTCTCAAATCCTCAACGAGAGGTGCAAGATATCATCTATGTCATTGCCAAGTTGTTTAGGACCCGAGATAAGAAACGAAAGAATAATGTACTTACGCTTCATACACAACCAAGGTGGAAAATTATAGATCACTAAAAATACCGGCCAAGTACTATGTTGAGAACTAAGATTGCCGAATGGGTTCATTCCATCCGTACACTGTCCGAGCCTTAAATTACGAACGTCATCCCCAAAAGTCTTATGCAACCTATCAATACTCTTCCACTCCGGAGAATCGAATGGATGTGTGAGCAAGTGACCTTTCTTCACCCTATCTGCATGACACCTCAAATTTAACGCATCTTTCTTTATAGAAAACAAGCGCTTGAATCTAGGTATTATTGGAAGATACCACAATACCTTAGCCGGGGGTCCTTTAGCATCCCGAGCCCCTTTACGCTTGTAGCGTGATAACCCACACCTAGGACACTCTTCTAAGTTCTCGTTTTCATTCCGATACAATATACAATCATTCGGACACGCATGAATCTTCTTGTACTCTAAGCCGAAAGGACACATGAGCTTTTTGGCATAATATGTCGACTTTGGAAGTTCATTTCCCTCAGGAAGCATCTCACCTAACGCTTCTAATAACATTGTAAAACTAGCGCCACTCCAATTGAACTTTGACTTAATGTTGAAAATTGTCAACACTGCTGTTAGTTTGGTGAACTTTGTACATCCAGGGTACAAAGGCTTTTGAGAAGCCTCTGTCAACAAGTCAAAAACACGAGGACGTTTTTCTAACTCATCCTCGACTCCCTCTATCATCTCATCAACACGATCCACATCCTCATCGACATTCTCTTCATCTGTCTCATACCCATCAACATGATCTACTACATCCTCATTGACATCGGCCACATTATTGACGTCTTCAACAACACTTTTCTCTTTGTAAACTCCCTCCTCACCATGCCAAACCCAAACATGATATTGAGGATTAAACCCACGTCGAAGTATGTGCTCCCTAAGGATATCAACACTATGTACCTTTGATACATTGCCTCAACTGACACATGGGCAATAAAAACCAACTCCCCCCGTCCTAACTTGATGTTCAACCGCAATACTACAAAATTCTAATACGCCATCAATAAATTCCGACGATTCAATGCTTCCATACATCCAAGAACGATCTTTTGTCATCCTAATTAGTGTAATTAATTGATTCAAAACAAAATTAATACACAACTATTAAACATATATACTTATTTCTAATAAACATATTTAACCCTAAAAAAATATACTTTGAATAATTAACATTGTATACTTCATACTTCATACTTCATATACTTCACATTCTAATTCTATATAACCAAACATATTCTAATTCTATATAACAAAACATATTCTAATTATATACTTTATACTTCAATATTAAGCACTACATTGTAAATAAAATCATATTCAAAATATAAATAATAAAATTAAATCATTTAACCTTAGAAATATAAGTATTCTAATTCTAATAATTAAAGACAAGTATAATAACAAACCACATTTTTAACAAAATATGCAAATAATTAACAAACCACACAAACAACATTCACAAATAATTACTAAATATGAAAATAATTAACAAACTGCATTTTTAACTAAATTACTAAATTACAAGTGAAACAATAAAAATATAAACTTGCAAATTTACAAAACAAATAGAAATTACCTTGATTTCGTGGGCTATGTAATAATCTACAAAGAAAAACAAAAAAAAATTAGCCCTAATTTTTGTATGTTATGAACTTGCAAAAAACTTAAAGGTTTGAGAATTTAAAAAGACGAATAATACCTTAATTCGTGAGTTTTGAAGATGAACAAGACCAAATGCCTTTGGTTTCAAACGGTTTTGAAGAATGATGAACGGTAGAGGTCGTGGGAGAAGAAGAATAGTCGAGCAGATGATGAACAAGTAGGGGGTTTATGAAAATTCGAAGTTTGAAGTTTGATGATGAATAAGAACAGTAGAAGTTTGAAGTTTGAAGTATGGAGAAGATGAACCGCTGTGTTCGTGCGTGTGTTTGTTTGTGGTATAATGAAACAGAATTACTGTGGTTTCGTCTTATGAAAATATAAACGTTAAAAAGACGCCATTTTAATACAGTTAATTGTTGCGGTCATAGCAAGAACCGTAGCATTTGATTTCTTCGTGGACTATTTGCTGCAGGCATATCATCAACCGCAGCATTTGAGTGTGTTATTTGCTGCGGTCACAAGCAAAACCCCAGCAATTATTATTGCAACTGAGTATTTGTTGCGGTCAAACGTAAAACTGCAACAATTAGTTGATTTTTTTCTTTCTAAATTCTTTTTGCTATTTATTGCTGCGTATAAGGAAAACCGCAGCAAATAAGGTTTTTTCCACTAGTGAGTAGTGATTACTTATGACAACTTATCATTTGGTAGACAATGTTAGACACAATTTCGAGTCATTTTCATCATCATTTGTGTATCTCGTTCATAGAACGTAAGGAAGCACACACACGAATGAAAAGTTTCAAAAGATGAGTGTTTAAAGTTACAAGCAATGATCTAAACCAAAATGCAAGGATATAATGAATAGCAAAGTAACAAAGTATAAACATCAATAACATAAATTTTAAGGTGGTTCACTAAATTTAGGCTCGCTACATCCATCATCCTCACTAAAATTGTATTCATAATATTGGTTTTATTACAGCTTGAGAATCATAAAGGCCTCCAAACAAAATTAAGTATCATGAAAAGAAAGTCAGAAAAAACTAAGCATGTCTACGAGCTTCATACTGGTAAGCAGCAAAGTATTAATTGAGTCGTACGTGCCCTTACTTGTTCATACCCAACGTCAAAATTTCTCTAGCCAGTCGTAACAAAACAACATCGTTGCGAGTCTATGAACAACAAGGAAAAGGCATTTAAAGGTACACATCAGAGACATAAATTATAGTATATTCAACTAAAAGTATAATATCACAACCAATCTAACATACGAAGGCTCTACGTTCAAATTCCCTTTTTTAAATTTATCACTTGAGCATAAACTCATTTTTATTCCCAAAAAATCTCTCGGCTTAATCATTATCCAGCCTGTACAAGTCAATTCAATAATCTATCGGAATGAATACATTTGTGAGAGCTAATCTCAAGGCAACCTTTGGCCTGAGATATTGTCCAACTTGTACATCCTATTAAGATAAAGTATGCATATCTTTATAGTGGTCTTTATTAATACCATGCCATAGGAACAAAAAAAAAATAGTATAACCCTATTGGGTGTATCACTAATACTTCTCCTTATTAGGAGTATACTTTCTCAACCGTATTGGATATCCCATCAATACTTCTCCTAATTAGGATACCCATTACTATCTAACATTTTATTCAGGTGTCTACATCCTTATGTGAATTTAACTAGCTATAACCAATCTCAAATCATCCTCATCATGCATTAGCAATTCAAAATAAAACATCATAATCATGTCCAAGCGTGTACGTACCTTTAACCACAACAATAATATATATTCACACAGCAACTTTGCGGGACAATTAGTGTCCTCTCACAGATTTTAGTCCTAATACACTAACATCCAAACCACATATAACAACGTGCGTGAACAATAAATCCGGATCATTCCCAACACATAACCCACATGTACCAAAATTTAATCACACTACAAACCATTCCAAAGACACTTAAACATACAAATAATTCCAAATTACGGTTAATGGTCTGGTCTCGATTTTTTATTTTTTAGACCTGATCAAACCGCAAACCGAACTATGATAAAAAATAATAATTTTTTTTAAAAAAATATACTGCAACCTAGATATTTCGAGATGTAGTCACTATTTGTTATCCCCATTAAGATTGGCTATGGAATTCCTTTTGTAACCGGCCCGAATCATGAAGGCAAACACTAACTGGAATTTAGTACTAATCAAGCGGAAGCTTATTTTTGCCAACACAATTAAGGGCTTACTTAAAGGTTAAACCAGTGTCCAAGAAAAATACTTGAACCAAAACCAAAGCAATATAACGGAAGTCTTAGCTGTCCAAAATAATGGAAAATTACAACCAAATCGAAATAAGTCCAAAGTTCAAATTACATTTTTAAAATAGTCCAAACCTAAACAACTGAACTGATAGTCTCTCAAATACAGTAAAACAAAAGGGAGTCATATTCCAACTCGAGTTTATCTTCCACTTGCATATCAATTCACCGTCAAGGTGCCATGGGGGTTTACTCTAAAAACAAAACCTACCATTGGAAAACATACAAAGCATTGTATCAGCAAAAAGGTTTAGTATAAACACACTAATGTCCGTCAACCAAGTTATTAAAACTTTTTAATTTGAGTAAATTCATTTTGAAAGATATTTTTTCATTTGATAAATCATATTATCATTCAAACTCAGTTCAATGGTTATATAGTACTTCTAAGTTTTTTACTTTTCATCATAAAACATAAGATCTTAATGGATCCAAATCAATTTCAAACTCTTATCATAAGTTTGCATGGGTACTTCTGTGAGTCATGCTGTGACTCGTTTGGTAATCGGTCTACCGTCAGCGACATGTCAGGCAAGTGTAATACAATGGTATTATATACAATACGCGCTCAGCATTGGTGAATCGTTTAATCATACACACAACATTTGTTGTGGCATATTTACCTACCATTTAGGCTAAAATATTTTTGTATATAATATATTTCTTAGAATTCCAATAGCATTTGAAAAGTCTTAAATATCAACTTTTCCCATATGATAAATATATTTTATTTGCAACACAATAAAACATACTTTATTTACAACATAGCAAAATCAAATCATAATCTTTCCTACATGGGTAAAACATGCTTTAGCATCATCATATCGTCACATAAAATTTTGTATTATATTGGGGCATCACTAACATGTATGAAAATGCTTCTTTTGAAAACGTAATCAAAATTCAACACGATTTTCAAAGAAATCACTAAAATGTTTCGTTTTAATCCTTCTTAGGTAAATTAAGGATAACTTAAAAGAGTTTTGAAATTCATTAAAAACAATCAGTATATAGTTTGTAAGTTTATAAAAACATTATGACAAAAGATTTCACAAAAATATTGTTTTCTCAAATACGAGATATTTTTATCGGTAATAAAATCGATAATTGGTTAGCAAAAAACATATTAATTCTCCGTACATGGCCCAAATTAATTTAGTCATTAATAACTTATTTGTAATGAATTTAATGTTGTCTCATCAAATTATAATTGATTATACCAATTCATAACTATTTTATTATTTTTTTTCGACAATTTAGGTATTTATCGTTATTTATATGATGTCTTAAATCCGTAAAATTATTAACCATCAAAGTTAAACTTATTTATACTATGAGGTAGTTGGATATTGACACAATTATAACTTTTTAGTATAGGTCTATTTTTACTCAAATTAAATTACCAATATTTCACATTTTAATAAATAAACATTTTCTATTAATTTAATAAATTAATAAATAATTAATAATTAGTTTTATAAAATTATACCAAAGTTTCAAAAATCATATAACATGTTTATTAGGCCATTCAAACTTATAAAAGTTATGTATGATATTTTATTATTTTGTATAGGTATTTTATCGATAAATAAAATAAAATAGGTTTAAAATTATTTGGATCCGAATAAAATAATATAAAAATTCTATGATAATCTAGAAACTATTTTAAGGGATATTAAATTTTATATAACCATTAAAAACCATTTGAAGTTTTTTTTTTTTAATAATTAATGTTGTTATTTTATTGATAAAAAAATATAATTTTTAAGTCCATATATGGCCATGAAAATCCTTATAAATTTTTTTAACATGTATCCACCATTTATGTAAGTGTCCCATAAAATGTTCATGTCCAAAAGACATCATTTAGTATTTATTTTATATTTTATCGTTTCTAGCATACTGATTATTAATAACCGATTATAAATTATTAAGGTCCTTAAATGTCCATGAAAAGTTCTCAAAATTTTACCATACTTAGTTACTTTCCATATGAGTATTTTATAAAAATTATTAGTCTAAATAACTTCATTTGGTAATTATTTTATATTTTATCATTTCACATTTACCGATAAATAATTAAACAATTACTTAAAAATCATGAAAAATTCCAAACTAATTATATTTGGGCCAAATGTTGTTGGAGACATTATAATATGATTTTATTAATTATTTTTGATAATCAAGAGTTTATCTAATACCATTTTGCATAATAAGGTTTTTAAATCTTAAGATCCATTAAAATATCATTTTAACAAATAAATTTTAAGAAAAATATCCAAGAGATTTTCTTAACATAAATTTCAAATATTTTTCAAGTCCGTATAACATTTCCATCACAATTATTTTCACAAAGTATTATTAAACAGGCCTTAAAACATACTACAACTTATAAAATCAACATGCATGATGCCCACTATAATAATACATGTAATAAACCATTCCATACTCAAAATTATCATTTGATATCATTTTTTAAGATTTAAGAATTTCTCTTTGGAAGTTTTATTTTTAAAAACAAGTTTAAACACAAATCTTCCCAACTTGTTCTTAAATCCTTTAAAAATCATCACACGTGAAATAACTCAACTCCAAGCCAATATAAATATTCCGTAAGTTCTCATTTAAGCTCCTATGCATTCTTAGAAGCGGATCCAACTTTGGGTCCTTACCTTCCAAGTCTCAACTCCAACTACTTGTAAGAATGTTTCAAAGTGACATGAATGAAGTATCATGAAATGAATAATGTGTTTATGATATTTTTTTTATGTTCATAAACTTCATATAGATAGTCCTTTTGTAAGTTTTTTTTTGTAAGAAATGAAAATGCTTTTGTTGGAAGAGATTAGAGATGACCTTGTTTGTGTTTATACGAATACTTTGAAGAGTATATGATTATTTTATTAATCTGGACAGCAGGTATGATGCACTAAAACGAGTGGTATTCAAGTGTTTTTAGTGAGATTTTGAAATAGAAGCATGTAGGACTTGTAGAGGTGTTTGAGGGAAGTTGTTTGAATGAGTTTGTGAGTGCATTAAGTGACAATTTATGAGTGAAATGAAGATGATGGAGGGCCTTCTTTTTTTACAAAAAAATTATATTGTTTTGCCCTTATATTTGGTCTTTGCATGCATGTAATAATGCCCAACATAGATTAGAACAAAAGGGGTTCTTTGGTAGAGTTTTTAGCTTATGTATGTAAGTGTACAAAGGGCTATAAGGGGGATTGGGGACAGATGTAGCATGACTGGTTGGGGGCTGTGTTTTTTTTGGTGATTTTGTCCATATTTGGTTTATTATAGTGTAGGAAAAGTTTATCTAAGATAGTTTAAAGTTTGGGTAAAAATTGTTGTACATCTAACAAGTTATGTAATTTGTATTTCATGTTTAAAATCACTTGTATACATGTATGAAACATTTAATTTATTCCCGTCATGGTTAAATGAAGTTTTCAGGTGAGTATTACTCCCTCCTATTTACTTAAATGTACCATTTAGTTTTGGCACATTTGCCAATGCACGATTTCAATCTTAAATGTCGCTAAATGTGCTTGAGTAAAAAATTATAAATAATCGATATTAATAAAATTTACTATAAAACGAATCAAATAAGATCTCACTTGAAATGTTTTAACTTATTAAAAATAAAACAAATAATTAAAGTGATTGATGAATAGTGTTGAAAACCCAAATAGGACATTTAAAGTGAATAGGAGGGAGTATAATTTTCTCAAAATGTTAGTAGTTGCTCAACTTTAAATTTTAACTCCAAAATTTACGTTACTTGTTACGGTTCATAACTACATAAACAAAATAAAAATAAATTCAATAATAACCTTAAACAACCAACATAAGTTATAGAAAATTACCTTAACTTCAAAACAATTTTGATGAAACTTTAATTGAATTCGAATGGAATGAATTGAGTTGTAAAGTTCTAGTATTTATAGAGGATTTGTTTAACAACTAATTTGAATACTTAACGGCTAGTTTGACCACAAACTACATGGAAAAAGTAAAAAAAAGTCAAGCATATGTTCACAATTAGTAACTGCGAACACAGGAAACCTAGTCAAACAAGGTCAAACCTTTGTTCGCAGTTACTAACTGCGAACAGAGGTTTGACCGTGTTTGACCAGGGCTTCCTTTGTTCGCAATTAGTAACTGCAAGCAGATGCTTGACTTTTTAACCATAACCCTTTATTCGCAATTGTTAACTGTGAACCTAACCAGACCTCAACTCTAGGGCTTGATGCTCTTATTTATGGAATTAAGTTTGTCCAAGGCTTATTGTATGCTTTTTTTTTGATAATTTTACTTATCTATTTCAAATTTTCTGCATTCAATAGCCTCTCCCTCAAAATTTATTTCATAATCTTATCCATCCCGGTGTATCCACACATCCACCTTAACATTCGCATCTCAGTTACTTCCATCTATGCCCATAATTTTCTTAGCAAGGCTAGAGTTGAGAATCCCTACGACATGTTGAAAGAGAATTAAATCTTGCAATAGATGATAAGAATCAAATCCATGTCATAAAGATTAAAGGAAAAATCTTCAACTATTAGGCCCTCTATAATTTTCCGAGAATTTGACAAGAGTCAACAGGTGACTAAACCATTGCAGTTATTTCTTTGTAATTGTTTTTATTGTAATTGTTATTTCTTTATTGCAGTTACTTGTTTTTCATCGAACATGGAATATAAAATGAAATGAAATTACTATTAATTTTCATTTAATGTGCTATGTCATTTTCATAGTATTGAAGCTCTCAGCTCTCAAACATATTTTTTTCAGCATAATTTTTCATAACCACCCAATGAATAAAATAACAATAAAGTTTCATTTCATTTCCACAGCTCAATACAAACCAAAACAGCCCTCTCAAGAATATTGCAATAAAATAACATAGCACTAATTTTTGTAAGACGGTCTCTTTGAGAAACTACCACTGATTGGGTCAACCCAAAAAGGAAAATATAGAGTAAGAGTAGGCATTAAGCTTTAATGTACTGGGTCTGAGAGACGTCTCTCAGAAAGACGATCTCTCACAGGACCGTAGAGACCATCTGATAACATAGAAGTACTTTGTAAAGTAGTCATAGTCTTGGCGGAAAATGGGCAGAGTTGGAACAACTTGGTAACAAATCTCATTTTATTCTGTAAAATGGTCTATAAACACTTAGGTAGTAGTTGTGTTCGGCATTCACATAATAGTAGACTTCTCTGCTCTAAAAGCTCTTATCAGTTACTATTCTATATATCCATTAAAACTGCTTATGAGAGCAGGCAGTATGCTTATGCTTATCGTATCGCTTGTTAAGGGTACCTCTTGCTAACAATAGACATAATTCAGCATCTCTTACTCCAGAAATACTTGTATTCGATCTCCAAGTCTATCCTTAAAATCCAACACCGTTCCTTGCATTCCGTCACCAGACTTGTCTAAAACTTCCTTCAGGTTTACACCCACCAGTGCTGTTCGATACAACACATAAAATTCAGTTAACCGAAGTATCGAGACCATGAAATGATTTGTCTCACTCCAAGTTCGTATTTACAATCAAAAAGTAATTTGTATGATTATATAGAAAATATGCACATCAGTTAAGTTCAAACAGAAAATTGATTAGTATTTTGTACATTGAAAGTTTTGGTAGCATCACAAGATACAAGATGCATAACGTTAAGGCGATGCCAAAGAAGATTTTTGAACTATCGAAGAACAGTAAATGCAGGAGCCATACCTGGAACTATATTTGTGATACCATCCAGAAATCCAGCCTGCAAAAGAGGTGGCTAATATAAAGATAACATCCATAAAATGAACCTTTTTTGTATTGCATCTAAAACGTGAAATGCAGAGCGGTCACAGTGACAAAATCATTCTTCGACTCATGAACAGTAACAAAATCTATTTTGTACTACCTCTGTCCCTTTGAGGCCAGCTCAATTATGAGTATCGAATTACTTTAGCACTGCAGAAACTCGTAAAAAAACAATATACGCATTGAAACAACAAACATTTTCTTGCTTCTTAACCATTCAAAATATACTAGCATGGAATAGTGACTTAGGGTAGAGTCTTGTGCTAATGATTCGGCAGAGCGCTGAAAACTGATTGCACAAGAATCTCAATACTCATCTAGGGTGAAAACATATCCCAGAAGCTAGCCAATTCAAAGCTCAGCATGAAGACCTTATGTAAAGTATAAATGATAACTTGTAAATAGAACTGACATTCTTAGCAGGTTCCATGAAGTACAGTTAATTACAAATGCCGCTGAATATAACCAGTAAATGGGAGATAATGTAACCAACACTATTTTCAGTAAGCATTATTACTCAACTTCATCATACTAATTCGAACTTTAAACTTTTCAAAGCTTACTTGCCAAGTTTTTTTTAATTCATAACTTCAGATGTGATCACAATTGTGGCTATGGACTTACGGTTGACAATACGCAGGTGTTACTATGTGCACAGTGGCCAACTTTGTGTGAACAGACAGCTTGAAAACATTCCATTTTCATTAGAAATTTTTTGATCCATGATTTTAGAACTTTAACCTAGTAGAACGTAACAGTTTGAATGACAAATTTTATCGACTAATAGGAGGACGTTTTAATATCAGCTTACAATCACAGCGTTAAATCACATGTAGGTAAACAGGATTTTACATAATGGCAGGTTCCAGATTAGTTACATGACAGCCATAACAATTTACGTAATGGAACAGCCTCGTTTATATTCCAGCTTTCAAGCCTAAATCCATCAGACTCCTATCTGATAGCACTAATAGATTTTGAGATAATAAATGAGTACAAGTTCTAAATCATTTACGTTTAGAGAAGACTGATCAAACATGACTGTAGATCAGAAAAACTGGAGGCTATGACGATGACGACTATAAGTGAAACAAGATCTAAGAAATTAAAAATACAGAAAACCAAACTGTAGATACACATGGGCCATGGGGACCAATGACCTGAGAATAGCAGGAACAGAAACATGCTACGGATTTCTGGATCACATACTGACATAACACAGTTTGGGCATGCAATATTAAACTGTGGAATTCATATGTCAAAATGCCTCTAGGACGTAATAGTATATGTTTTCGAAATAAAATTAGAAGCAACTTGATCATTTCATTCCAAAAAAAAATGATTTTGTAAGGAAGCAAACCCATAACATTCTATTTTGTTTTTGCCCACTTTAGAATATATTGAAAGTAGCGTTGTAGCAATACCACCTAGCTTTTAGACATAATTTTTTTGGCAACTTCACATTTTAGAAAAAATGAAAGGCAATCAGGCATAGATTTTTGGGCATTGACGCAAACTCATCGCTTAAAAATGTGATCTTTTCAAAAACTGAAATCCCACTCAAATCAGCTCTCAATTTAAAGGAGAGAGAAGAGTGAAGAACAATTACAGACATCTTACGGCCCGTAACAGCAGCAATATTCGGGTCAATTGAGTAATTAATGATAAGATTCAGCCTTTTGTAAATTAATCACTCCATCGGTGCCCTCATCAGTATTAGGCCGTTGCAGCCAGAAACGAAGGGTTAGAGCTTCCATTGGCATAGCCATTCGCCAAACAATCAAATCACCATGTACAAACAGGAACACACTGCATCAAAAGGGGGCTAGGGGATGAAGAGATTGCTAGATAAGTCTACAAGCATTTGACTTACAGGAATTCTGACATCAAGTTTTTCAGAACCGTCATTTCCTGTAATTTTGATTCTCAATGTTCGAGACCATAAATCACCAAAAGCTCCCCTTGAACTATCTGCACCAGGATTAGAATAAACTTCAGGAATAACCACTTCAAGTGGAGGATCTTTGGGAGACTGTCCATTCTCATTCAAGTTGCTCTTATCATCATCCTGTATAAGATTGTAACCACTGCCAACAACTGCCCAGTAGGCAGCATTCATAGAATGTGTCAGCAAGAGAGAAACCGCTAGGTGTTTCAGAAAAAAACATGAAGAAAACATGCTCGACAGGTGCAAGCAATTCATGACGAAGCAAATTTTCCACTTACGAAAATTTTTTTGAGCTTGACAAGAACCTTTTTGCATCCACTGTCAAGGTAGAATATAATTGAGCAAAGGCAGAACCATGTGCTTTTATTTTAGAAGTGTTTCCATTCACAAAAGGCTAACAAGAAGAGAGCATGTAACTCCACATCTATGTATAAAGATAATTTTGTACTGCAGAATCCTACATAAACTAACCTGTCGGAGAAAATTGCTGCGTCATGGATAAAGCATATCGCTTCTCCTCTTCATAGTACTTATTAAAACCTAAAATATCTTTGATTTCCTCAAATGAAGGCATACTTCCTGGAGGTGGAATCCGCCCTTTTCTAATTGCATGCAAAGCATCCTGCAACAGTTGATTAGCATGGTTAGCAAACATTTACCGCATCCATCAATTTATGCTACACTTCTCTAGATCATTGCTATGATCTACTAGTTAAAGATTAGATTGAAATTTAGGATATCAAAAACCTACTTGAGATTGATTTCAGACACCCTCTGCCAGGGATTAATATAGTGTAAAAGTGCGGTAACGGTCACGATCGCGGTAAACGGTGATACAGTAACGGGCATGATATGGTTATCATAATACCTAAATATTGGTCGAAACCATAAGATCTCCTGGATATGGCCCAAAATGCCCTTTTTTTATGTTGTACGTAAACTCAAGACTCGAGGTTACACAACTTAATAAATTAAGCTCAAAGCCTCAAATAGTTTGATGCGGGCTCAAAGAGGATGAGATTGAACTTAGGGATGTCTAAGGGGCGTGTAGGCCAAATTTTTTATAAAACATGATGTAATGTCGTATGATATGAGTTGGAATTGGAATGATTTTTGATGATTTAGGACAGAATGTTTGTAAGGAAAATGGCAAGAATAAGTAAGGGAATGGAAATGAATGCAATTGCTCTTTGTTGATATAGTTACACAACTTGGAACAAGTATAATATGATTATGAGAGACGTGAATGTAAATGGACCTTATTGATACAGCAACACCACAATAAGGAACAAGTAGAGAAGTGATTAGATTGTAGGAACAAAAATAGAGTAAAGGTGTGTTGAATGTGAGGGAATCAAATATGAATGTTAAGTTAATGTAAGTGTTCTTGTCGATATAGATTGACCACAACAATAGAACAAGTAGAGCTATGTGTTTATGATTGAAGGGAGGATAGAATAGCAACTTTAACCCCCAATGATAAAGATACACCACATTGAAAATCAAAGACCTTCAAGATCACGTGCCACCATGAACAAGCAAGAAGACTTCCTAACTATAAGTTCTAATTCTAGAAGAAACTAAGTTTCTAATATTAACTCATACTTCTTCAACCACCAAATGAATTACAACCTAAGCTATTTATAGAAAGTAAACAAAGTAGAAATTCTGATCTAAGTCCTAAGTGGCGTGCAAAACAACCTTGGTACAATAACTACCTTGACTCCTATACCCACTAACAAGGAAATTACATCACTAAGTCAAGAAGAGAAATCAGAAATTATGTGTTAATCTATGTAAAGTAGGGACTGATGACTTGTGTTAAATCAAGGGATTGATGACTCAGGTTGTAACTCCTTAGACGTGTGCTTTAAGTACCTCTCATCATATTTTTAACCTCTTTTGGAGGGAAAGAAATCAACAAAGTGGTTTAAGTGTGTTTAAAGTGGGAAAACAAGCAATTTGCATAACTTCCCATCTAGTCCACTTCTTTTTATGGTTTTTTGGTAACTTCCCTTTTTATCCACTACTTGTAGTTACTAATAGCCTCCTTACTTCAACTTTCCAAATGTAACTTATGCCTATTACCTTCGACCTTAATACATGTTGTAAATTCTTCGATGCAATTGTGTACTTGGGTGATGTTAGACTCCTCTAGCAACTTAGTTCCTGATTTTACAGCACAAAATCCTAGGTACTAAAATCCTTAAACTACTACAATTTAATTACAAGACATTAAATAAAAACACTCTAACTAAACAATCCTAATTAACAAGAAGTTCATAAAATAAATTATTACAATTGAACAAAAACATAAAAAAAAAAGATAAATAAAAGCTAAAACACATCTAACTTTTTTTGAATGAATGTAGATGGATGGAGATTGATTTTGATAAATGAGGGTGGATCAACATAGCCAACACTTTACACTTTCACAACGCGAGAAATATCGGTTTATTATTTTTGAGAACCTTTACAGCGTGATCAATATGATGCGATGTGGCCTTATTTTTACAGTATGGGGCTTGAGTACATGCGTCAAACTCGGGTGGACATATCATGTATTAACTTTGAAGAGTCTAGAATTCGTTTGAGAGGGGTCTAAAATCCAAATTTGCACTCACCAATAAATAAGAGATATTTGAATTATTTCTATATCTATTTTTTAGCTTTTTAAATTACAAAATAAACTAATTTCTTTTGAGATAGAAATTATTTTATGGTTATAAATGGAAAAATATTAAAACTAGAATAGACATAAGAAATATGAGTAGCAAATACTCCATATATCTTAATCTTACTTAAAAATGAGTTGTCAAGTACTCCATAAAAATGGACATCTCTCACCTAGTTCCCTTTCTTTCTATCTTTTTCTCTTTCCCATGTCTTTCTCTCTTTTGGTCATTTTCTCTCTCCTTTGTGGCTCTCTCCATTCCATTTCTCTATCTCCCTCTCTTTCTCCCTCTCTTTCTCCTCTCAGCATCCCCTCTCTTTCTCTGTCGCGACCGTATTATAAAGGTTTGGGAGCATATCGCAACCGAAATATCGCCAATGCAATCATGATACCATCCAAATTGACATGAAATCCATTTTTGAACTGTTCTTGTAAACGAGACCACAATCAAAATCACATTTATTTTGTGTGTGTGTGTGAGTATGTAAGTTGTGAACATTTAATGCCAACTTTAAACTTGAGACAAGTTACCTGCATTGCTTGAATTGAGACCCCTATTAGAGAAAGAGGGTAAGCAACAATTTTGTATCCAATTTCTTCAAGTTCAATAGGAGTGAGAATAGGCGTTTTTCCTCCTCCTTCTAGCATGTTGGCCTTCAAGAAAGAACAATTGTTCAAATAATAAATGGGTGTCGAATAACACTAGCAACCATGTGAAAAGAGAAACCCTATTCTACTGAAGAGGCACAGAGTAAGACATACTAGCATACAATTGTTCATGAAATATAAAGTATAAGCAAACAAAATGTGTCCACTTCAATACGAAAACTTGATCCTCTTAACTCTGCCTTCTAAAACTCAACAATGGAAATCCTACTCCCACAAGATAATCTCACCATACTGCAAAAAAAGGAGTAATCAACACATACAAGGAAATTGAACAGTCAAGACAAACATTGTACAAAATATACGAACTGAAAATTTTGGACAGAGTGATGATTCGGACTTTTTTCAAAAGTACTAATAGATAGCTTGAGGCTGAAGCTGCAGCAACAAATCAGCTTTAGGCTAAACTTTTCAGCGTTCAAACACTTTGCAAGTCTTAAAGCTTATTTTTGCTTAGTTTATGATTAGTTTAAGCTTGTTTTGAAGTTATATAAATAAATGTAATCAATCTAAATGTAAACCAAAAAACACATTATGTTAAGAAAGGAGCGAGTTTTGAGTTGTGTGCTTATTTCCTGAATTCGGTAGACGAACTCCGAGTCAAGTCTTCAAATCATCTAGTACCATATTACCTCTATTGCAATTCAATAGTGTTGTGGCAGCTTGAAGTCAGACATAGAGTTAGTCAGTACACAACTAACTGTTTATATTTGTGTTATATCCATCTCTTTCAATTCTAAACTTCAAGTAATAAGACAACAAAAAAATAAAAAGTTGATATTGAAAACATATACATTGAGATTCATTCAACATCTTATACACTAACATTTGCTTTCATATACTTCTTCTGACCATTTTTATTTATCCTTGTTTCTGTTTTTGTCAATCCTTTTTTCTGGTCCTTATTGAAATTCCTAATTACTATACCCCTTTTTATATTCCCATTACTCCACATTTTGGTTTTACCAACTCTCATTATTTACTTCATCACCTTCTAAATATCTCTTTTTACCCTTTAATCCACTAGATAAAAGTTAGATCTCAACTACTCATTCCTTGATATGTGTGGTTATAGAAAGAAAAATAAACAAAAAGGGACGGAGTGAGTTTCATATTTAAAAAATGTAGTCAAACTGTTGAAGTAAAGTGCCAATTGTCCAATGTTATAAGTAAAAATACAAAAGAAGTATTAATTGTAGTGACTATAACCATGCTCTTTTCACCGTAGAAAATAATATTCAGAAAACAGAAAAATAAAATAAAATAAAATAAAAATAAAAAAATATTCACCGTTGAAGTAAAGGAGTATTAGACGGTAGGAAATACTTTCATTTAGCAGAATCAACATTAATCCATAAAATCAGTTTCAATCGATACAAAATCTAGTACTCCACTTACAGATAGAGAATTAGTGAAACCTTCTTAATCAGAGAGATCAGTCGTAAACTATTTAGTCAAAAGAAAAATCAGTTGACGGACTAGAAAACTAACAAAATCCGTTCACACGCCTCACTCAAAACTCAAACGTTACCGAGCATTATTAAGAATTATTCATTACCAAAAGAACAAAAATATCTCACCATTTTAGGAACTGACGGGGAAATTCCACAGAAGCCCTTCATCTCATCTCTAGAAGCTAACGCATCTATAAACAGAACATCAGCTCCTGCATCAGCAAAGGCCTGAGATCTACGTAATGATTCTTCATAAGACACAGCTTGACGAGAGTCTGTCCTTGCCACAATGACAATATCTGAACCACTTTCTCTTCGGGCATCTATAGCTGCTTTAATTCGCATTACTGCTTCATCAATGGAGGTGACTTTCCGGCCTTTAGTGTGACCACAAGCTTTCGGAGATACCTAATTAAGATTGAAATAGAAAATTCATAGGCTATTGAAGCTCTTTAGACTGATGCTACAGAAAATTCCAGGCTTCAAGTAATGGCAAACTTGTTTAAACTTTAAGAAAATGCAGATACAGGTATTTCTTCTTTTACCAATCAAAGTATCTTGTAGGGGAACACATCAAATGTAAATCTTTATGTAATTTATCAATTCAATCCAAAATTTGCAGATTAAAAAAGAGATTACAGATTAATAGTAGGAATAATAAGGGCAAAATAAAAAATTAATAAAAAAGAAAGCATACTTTATTTCAGAGAAATAGGTGAGATATGAAGTGACAATCATATAAAAGCGTATTTAACGCAAGGATTTAAAAATAGATTCAGAAACTAAAGCAATACAAACTTGGTCCTCCAGAATGATTCCTGCAAAGCCAGCTTTGATGTATCCTTTTACAGTTCTCTTCACATTCATGGCATTACCATATCCATTATCACCATCACCAATCACTGGTATTGACACAGCATCTGTAATTTTTTGCCCCTGATCCACCATTTCTCCATAGGATATAAGACCCACATCAGGTAATCCCAATCTGGCAGCTGAAATTGAAAACCCTAGAATAGTAGGAAGGATGGACGGAAATTAGTAGTACAAGAAAGCAAAAATTAGTCAATATCTGATTACGCATGTGGGCAAAACAAGTTTTAAGTATGAATGTAATACGGATCCTTATTCACATACAAGTAATAAAATATCATCAAAGAAACATGATTTGAAATCCATGTCATCAAGTAGTTGATAGTCATATAGGGCATAGGCAAATAAATTAGACTTTGAGAATTCTCCTCTACACCTAGAATTAGAGAATTATAGGTAATATACAGTGAATAAGTGAAATAAAGACCCCTGTTACTCGGTTACTCCTGAACACCGAGATACAGCATCAGTAAGTCTCACAATGCGACTCAACTCATTTCTCAACAGCTCAAAGATAAATTGGCAATATGGATATGAGAATACCATTTATTACACATTGCAACATTTCAATAAATTGAATTAAATATTGAACCAAACTTGCAACAGGGAATTAGATGATAGACAATCAACAGACTGAAGCATAACCTTCACTTCCCCTCCGTAGACCTCAATGAAACCCATTGTACATCAGTGTAAACGGATTTTCCTCTATCCCAAACCTTCATTTTCACTTCTTCGAATAATGCCAGCTTTTTTTGCCTTCTCCTTTCCATTCAGGTTCTTCCCTCTTCATAGTTCAATAGTAAACAGCTAGCAACATATCATTGTTCATCCTTCAAAACAACCAGAAGACCCTCAACATTTTGTCAACTTTTTTTTTTTTCACCAATAAGAAAAACTTACTTCTATATTTAATATATACACCCCCATCCTTCTCAATTTGCTACATTCGCCATGAAATCCGTCCACTACATCTGCTACATCTGCTTTTTTTCTGTACCCACACTTTTTCCTCTATTCTCATCCACCAACTTGATCTCCCTCCAAAACGAATCCACACATTCTAAATCTTTTGGGTAATACCAACATTCTCTAACAAATAACCAATTGACATTCGTCACCAATACTCCTTTGTTAACTGAGGAAAAAACGCAAATAAATAAGAAAAATCAATGCCAAAAGTTGAAATGAACTTCAAAAATTCCGCGCAATATATACTTTTAGGGGAAAATTCGGGTTATACTTCAACTTCGACAAGAAAAACTAATATAGTGGTGGTAGTACTAGTAGTAAAATTGAAGTAAATAGATTGAATAAAAATACCACTAGTGAAACAAAAATCAAAACCAGCATCTTGGACGAGCTTAGCACTGAGAGCATCGAAGCAAGCAGGGCCTTGGTGGAGTCCAGGGGAATCAAGCAGTCGGCGAATCGACTTCACCGGCGAATCAGAGCTTATTCCCTCTCCTCCAGAAGACATCATAGTAATAGAAGACGCAATTGATTTGAATCTTTTAGAACTCTTTCTTCCATTGTTGAACGAGTTGAAGCTTATCAGATTCTTGCTTCCATGGAGTAAAATGGCAGTAGTGGGAGCTGCTGTGCTCGTAGAAGACGGGAAATGTAGTCGTTGGAGATTGCAGTCTCTAGGTAGTGAGAGTGGCTGCATCTCTTCTCTGAACCTGCTCGGTTCCTGTTCTTTAGTGGTTATTCTACTACAAAATACTTCATACAAATTCTGCAATTACCAAATGGTTTTGAGTACAAAATATACTCTTTAAATCAAATTGCTTTATGATTTTGCGCATTATTAATGCTCAGTGTAAATTTAGTTGTGGCTTGGGTTAGGGTTTGATTATATCACCGAACAGGTTGGCATTAGTTCGATTCACGTGTTTAATGGACAGAACTATAATGTTAACTAAGTTTGGTTATTTATAAATCGAATTCGGATCTTATTTATTGATTAGACATTCTAGTGTGATTGATCTATAAGTTACTACCGGTAGTAGTTGCAAGAAGTGAATTGAAGGCTTATACACATATTTGGCCAAAGAGAGACTATGTCTATTAGTTGGAGTTGGATGAAGAGCTTTCTTAGGTTAGTGTTCCCACCTTCTTCACTCAACTTAGCCTTTTAGGGCCGGGGGCCTAGGAATGAGCTCCAACTAACTTTCATTTGGTTTTTCATGGGAAGTTATTCACAAGATTATGGGTTGAATACTAGGATAACTGTTCAGCAGCAAGACTATCAGTTTTCTTGAACATCCAACCAAAAAATAATAATACAATACATTAGTGTTAACTTTGTGTTAGGTTTAGAAAATTCTGGAATTAGTTTCATGTTTTAATTGTTTATAAATAGCTTAACGTGAAATTCATATGAGATTGTTAGTTGACTTATGAATTACGAACTTTGTTCAAAACCTTTGCCTCAAAAGAATACTTGGATTAGAATCTAATCTTGGAAGTTCCTTTGCTTTACAACAGTTGCGATCTTGTATGTGTTTTGAGAAGCATTTAAAATTAAGGGTGGTGTATCTGTATCTTTTACATTTAAAGTGAGCTAACTATTCTTTGATTCCATCCCATTCTCCTACTATTTGATTTAATTTATGGTGTTTTCTGTATCAAATTTGAGCACTTACAATTTCATCTAATTCAACTTCTAAGTCCTTTCTTCCATCGATTTCTATCATCGTTCTCTAACCTCCATTTGCTTTGATATTCGCTTCTTTATTTCATTGAATTGACAAAAATCATTTATATTCTTCACTCCAAAAACTTCTTCTATTCCCTTCATTCGTTTAAGCCTAGCACTTTGTCTTCATTTCATTTCTTTATGTGCAACTTTAGAGAGTAAACTTGCACACAACTTTATGATCAGGATTTGAGAAGGGATGAGAAATGGCAAACCATACCCTTTATCACATGAGCTAACGAGGTTGCAGTCAGCGAAAACAAAAGACCTAGAACACATCCATCATAGGCAAAACAAATTGTGCAAGACAAAGCAAGGTGAGACAAGTTTAAAGACCAATAACAACAAGAGAAGTATAAATAACTATCATAAAAGCATAACCCATAATCAATATATAGATAATTCTCAATGGTCGAAAATGCAAATTAGGCGTCTTAAACTAGTTTTATCCCTAACCAAGTCCTTATAGAGGTGTAACTCGCTTATGTCATTCCTAATTAATCTTTCCACGTTGTAGACTCAATTAGGAACGGGAACAGCAACAAGAGGGGGGTGAATTGTTGTTGTTACTAGTTTAAGCGTTTTTGCCCTGTTTTTGCGGAATTGAATAAAATAAATAAAGCTTAAACTTAGAGCGAAATAATTAAAAGAGACAAACGATTTTTACGTGGAAACCTTCTAGGCCTAAATAGAAGGAAAAACCACGACCCCTCGGGATTTCTAAATTCTCCACTATGTTTAAGGCAACTCGTTACAATTACATTAAACATCTTACTTCACTCGAAGCGCATCAACTAGGCCAACTCTTCTCTCTTAAATTGCTTTACTCAAAGCAACAAACTTAGCTTCACTAAAAGCTAATTCTCACCACTAGCTTCACTAGAAGCTTTCTCCTTAGCTTTACTCAAAGCTAATCTCTTCTCTAGCTTCATTAAAAGCTATCTAATTTCCCCCTTATTCTCACCCGAGTCTAATTACAAATTCTCTCAAAAACCCTTACAAAAGGATAAAAATTCTCTAAAATAAAATCAATGAGTTGCACAAGAAAATATTATAAATTAATTGGCATTTTTAAAACAAAATTTTCTTGTAAAAATTCTCCCAAAATTACGTATGATTTAATGGCTCATACCAAGGCGAGTTTTTATGAATAACCGAGTCCACTATTTATAGAGCTAAAATCCCTAAGAATAAGGAATATTCCAATCCATTATTCCATTATCAAAAAGATCATGGGAGTAATGTGGATTAACCGAACATACGGTTATTTGATTAAGTCAAATCATACAGAAATAACCGCTGTTCCCATTTGCCTAAACTAGCTTCTGTTCCCTTCAAGCAGCAGTTTCTTCAATAGCTGTTCCTGTTCCAGTACTAATTGCTGGAACGTGTTTGCTATAAATAGAAACGGTTATGCTTATTACGAATGGTTACTTGCTAACTTGTAGGTATAAAGAAGGTTAAGAATGATAGCTAAGACCCATTCAACAACAACTAATTCTATTTTTAGTAAATCCAATATTTACTAAAAATAGATCCTAAAATAAAGGATCTTTATTTAGAGGCTCATACGTAAAGTGATTTTTAGAAAACTTTTTGCCAATTAATTATAATAATAATAAATGCAACAAATTAACTTTATTTAATACATTAACTAAAAATAATAATTATAAATAAATAACCAGAATTTTCAGTTAACGTAGGCTGACTCCAGTTCAAGAACAGTGCGCTGTTTCCAGAATCCAGTTTTGCTAGAACATCCAACTTAGGAACAGTAGACATGCTGTCTCCATTTTACATCCCAAGCGATATACTTCTTCTAACATCCCTTGAATCCTTTTGACACGTGCATTCCTATGAACTAAGCTATAGGTACTATCAACGATCACAATTAATCGGATATCGACATGCACACAATCTCTAAACACATATTTGCTTAAGTGTAGTCATCATCAAAACTCAAGAGGTCCAACACACGTCTTATTAGGTCTACTATAACTTCTCTTTGATGTTGAATCAAATAATCTTTGGTTCAGATTGGTTTTGTGTTCATTTGGGGACATTATAATTACTTATTGGATCCCTTTTTTATATGTCGGATTCAAGTCAACATATCTGCAATCGGACTTCGAGTTGAGCAGTATAAGAGATTGGATCATGACAAGAACCATTGCAACTATTAAAAGAAATACATAACAAGATTTATCAAAGTATAATTGGACAAGTAGAGTCGAAGCAAAAAAGAGGTTATTAGCATCGAATTGATTTAAATTTTAAACTAATTGAGATTAAGAAGTTGAGATTGAAACTAATCTAATTGCACCAACAACAAAAAATATAAATTGAACTCAATATAGGGAAATTTAGGACCAAATGTTCACTACGTCTAAAAAGCAAATATCTTCAACTCGATGAGTCCCACCCAAGGCAGGGTATGGGAAGCATAGAAAAGAAGACAAACCAATACACTCATCACAATAAGGTCACGATCGAAAGAACCCCCTCAACTCAAGTATCACTTGACGTATAAGGTCACTACAAAGAAAAAACCTGAAAAAAGAACGAAAAACATAAGACAGTGAAATTTTAAGGGATAAAAGACTAAATGCAATCAATATGAACCAAATAGAGGATAAATTCATTCATCACTAAAATATGACAAATTATAAATGAATCATGCCTCTATACAAGCTCGTAATAAGCCATTTTTGCTCATTTTTAAACTACTAATCAAGCAAAGACACTATACACTAGTGGAAAAAACCTAATAAATAGGAAAATGTATTAGGAAAAAACCGGAGCAATTAAGAAAATTATGAAGAGCTATTTGCTGCGATTTTGCTTTAACCACAGCAATTAATGTGTTTTTGAATGATATTTGCTGCGGTCAATTGGTTAACCGCAGCAATTAAAGTTTTTTTTTTTCCTAAAATATTTTCCTATTTATTGCTGCGAATATAAAAAAACCGCAGCAAATGATGAGCAGCAAATACAATTTTTTTCACTAGTGATAATAAAAAAATTAAATAAATTTTTGTCAAAAACACCTTTTAAGTTTAAGCTTTTTCAAAATCACACACAAAATTCTTTTATTTATATGAACTACAATCATGAAAAATAAAAGAAAAACATTAGCAATACAACCAACTCAACACAATTTGATAAACTTGAAATAAGATAATCTACTAGAGTTCAAACAGCAACCACAGAAAATTGAAATTCAAACTCTAGCATATTATCTTATTTCAAGATGCACTAAAATTCGTAAATTGCCACGATACTAATGCTTTTTGAAATTTTTTTTTATTTGAAAAAAAATAAAATAATATAACAGTTAAAAATTTTAGGAAAATTGTTTTAAATAATCCCACTTATTGCCTATCTACTGTAAATAATCACTATTGTTGATTATATCTAAATAATCCAACCTTTGCATATTTTTTCTGACAACATTCTTTGCAACATTTTAACCGGTTATTATAGGTACCTACCATTAAAGAAGAGTAGAGAAACACCAACGAAGAGCATGTGGAAGAAGAAGTGAATGTAACGGCTAATGGATACTAACAACCGATTAAAATATAATAAGAGATGATGTCAGCAAAAATAATACAAAGATTAAATTATTTAGTATTAATCAATAATAAAAATTAGTCACCTCAAATAAACAATAAGTAAGATAATTGATGTCAAATTTTTTTAAAAAAACATATTTGACAAATAGATTCAAAACAAAAAGAAAAACCAATCATGAACCTTTTCCCATAATATTGCTATTTAAAAAACTAATTCCCACTTTGCTTTAATTGGGAAATTATTTCCCACATTACCGTCCACGTAGGACTGGTATTAAATTTTATTTATTTTTTTAATAAAACCGCTACATGAAATGGCGGTTTTGTTTAGGAATTTGAAGTAAACCGCTAGATGAAATGACGATTTTATGAATTTTTAATTAATTTGAGGGAACGAGAACGCCAGTAGGCCGAGGGTTTACCCCTATACCTACTTTATCAAGAGGTCATGACCCCAAATAATTCAAGGCCAGCAGAGTAGTCTCATGGAACCCTAGTGTGCACACCCCTTCTACTTGGATCACAACAAATAGAAGGAAGACCAAACATCGTATCAAGTATCAGAAATAATAATACCTGTCGGCAGCTATACTAACCAAACAGCACAACCTGTTCATCACCCTTATACTTGGATCACAACAAATATAAGAGCTTCATTTCCCCGTGTTACACTTTACGTGATTTAATATATTTTAATAATTAGTCGCGTGCACACAAACATATAATCAAACATACATTTTACATTTTATTTTATGATCATAGGTTTTCCCAAGAAAAATATATCTCAAGAATATTCAATTGCAATATTAATATCATAATATGTTTCTCCCAAATTCAATCGCATTTAAAATCGTTATCAAAATAATAATACAACTCTCATCAAAATAATATTATAAATATTTCTCTTTCAACTAAATCGTATCAAATTTCGTTATCAAAATAATAATATAAATTTTATCAAAATAGTAATTATAATTTCAACTTTGATAAAAATAATAGTAAATATAATTTGAGAATATATAAAACATAACATCATATAAAATAATGTCATATAAAATCATGCATCCTATTTAAACACATTAATTATCACTTAGCACATAATAATTTGAGAATTACCTTGTTAGGCGATCTTAGACAATGTACGCTCCTAATAATCTCTATCTACGAATTCGCTGTCTTTAATATCGAAATCTTGCGTTTTCTTGACTGAATTTTAAGCAAATGTGAGATAGAGGAAGTAGTTTGTAGGAGAAAAAGGAAGTGTGACTAATAATGTTTATGAATTAAGGGTAATTGGTTTAATTTATAATAGGTAAGTGAGGTTAGTTATAAGATTTAGAGGGAGAAGTGGGAAGTTATTTGTTAATGGGGAGTTATTTTTATTTATTTATTTATTTTTAATTTCTGAATATTTTTATTATAGAATTATTATTACTATATTATTTATTATTATTATTATTATTATTATTATTATTATTATTATTATTATTATTATTATTATTATTATTATTATTATTTAATTTATTTAAAAAAAGACGGATGTTACGATTCCTGAGTGCCAATGGACTTTGATTCATGACGGTGGGCATCGATATGGAGTGAGAACTACAAACATGTCTGAAGCGTTCAATGGCGTAATGAAAGGGGCCAGATCACTCCCAATCACTTCATTGGTTAGGATAACATTCTTCCGGTTAACGAATACTTTGCCACAAGGAGGGATTTAGGGAGAAACAGATTAGACAATGGACATGTGTATGCCAAGAAACCAACTGATACGATTGATAATTGCTGAAAAAGCACGCTTTCATGATGTTAGGATATATGACACAGTGCGTGGGATATTTGAGCTCACCACTAGTTGTGGCAACAGGATAACAGGAAAAGGTGGAAAATCCTACATGGTTGACCTCACAGCAACATCATGCTCCTGTTAGAAGCCAACCATCTTCAAGTTATTGTGCTCACATGTTCTTACAGTATGTCAAACTCGTAACATATCGTATGACGCTTTTGTGGACCCTTCGTTTCGCACTACAAAATACGTATCGAGATATAAGAAGACTTTCATGCCTGTTCCAGACATGTTCACCTGCAATCCTTGGAACGGTCCTACAGTCGTTCCAGATCCCTCAACGAAACGTGGAAAGGGTCGTCCGCGATCAACTCGTATACGGAACGAAATGGATGCACCGTTGACACGTCCTCGTAACACATGTAGCATTTGTGGATTTAGTGGTCATAATAAGAAAACATGCCCTCGAAGGTCAACAAAGTATGTTTTTTTTTTAATATTTTGTAATATCATGTTGAGACTGATAATATTTATGTGATTTTTATAACACTTATGTATGTAATAGCGATCATGGCGATGTCGGGCCCAGTTGATCCATCAGTGCTTACGCTTCAGGCGACACATAGGAGCGTAGCTGCGTGGGACAGCTCCACTGCCCAATTAGTTACTCGTCAGCACTACCAGGCGAGTACGTTACGTTGGGAGGTGGATGACAGAGTATTAGAGGTAATCGAATTAGCTGGTTTCAGATACATTCAAAGGTTATTAGGCGGGGGCTTAGAAATCGATCGAGCTCTTATCACTACATTGGTGGAGAGGTGGAGGCCGGAGACTCACACCTTCCACCTCACAGTTGGCGAGGCAACGATCACGTTGCAAGAAGTGGCAGTTATAATGGGATTGCCCATTGAAGGACAAGCAGTGATGTCATGGAGAGGGAAATTGGCCAGCATTAGTTCATGAGCTACTAGGGGTTTGGCCTGAAAACCCTTAAGACCCCACACAGCCGAAGATCATCGTTGGATCGTCATTGAAGCTGACTTAGCTCCGAGAACATTTTAGCGCGCTAGAGGATGACGTGGATGATGTTACGGTTGATAGACATGCGCGAGCGTACATCTTGTACCTGTTTGGATGCATCTTGTTTCCAGACAAGAGCGGTGACTCGGTGCAATTAATCTATCCCCCTCTACTGGGAGACTTAGAGCGCGTAGATGAGTACAGTTGGGGAAGTGCTACCCTAGCGTATCTGTATCGTAACTTATGTCGAGCATCTCGTAAGGGTGCCAAGGACATTGGTGGCTGCTTAATATTGTTACGGATATGGTCATGGGAGCATATTCATACAGGGAGGCTCATAATTCGGACGATTCGACCTGATGGGCAACATGATCAGGAGGATGACGCGGATGATTTTGAATCGGTGTTAGGTTCACAACATCGTCGCGAGATGGATCCTTTAGCAGTAAGGTAGCAACACTCAATTCACTATTCAAATTCATAATTTCACTGTTTTATGATACATGAAAATGTTAAATAATTTTAATTTGTTTGCAGATGGCTTCGTGTATATCTTTTGAGATCCTACTCCCCACATACTCTCGTCTACTACAGAGACGCACTTGATCGACAACGGGACGAGCAGGTTATTAACATTTACTATTTGTATTAGTTATGAATAAATTGTCTATATTACTGAGCATATTGATTTCTATTACAGATGACATGGCAGCTTACACAGCGGCTAAGATGGACGCTCTACCACACATATGTACATCGGGCCACGAGATTTGGAGATCGCGTTGTCCCCTTATTTGCTTTGACATCGTCGAGCTACATCTCCCAGATCATGTCATGCGTCAATTCGGTTAGGAGGAGGTTATTCCGCAAGCCTGTGACACCCAACCTCAACTACATACGATCGATCGGAGGACTGGGGACAAGAACTATCTCGTACGACATAGATCGCATGTAGATGCGTGGAATGACCGAGCATCTAGATTGGTTCGAGGAGATAACTTCACAAGTCATAGCTCTGCTATGTACATGAGCTGTTACAGGCGTATCTCCATATTACGCCTAACAAACACCACATTTGCGCAGCCAGGATCACATTACCATCCGACATCTACGTTACTGGTACGTCTTCTTTCAACACTCATAACATATAGTAATAATTTTATGTGACTCTTTTAACAATATAATGATAACGAACAGGCTGAGCGCATTCGATCGGTGCTCATACAATGCAATGATACGATTCAAGGGGCCGCTACATCGCCAGTTGATGTGGGGTATCGGCTATGTTCTCAGACCCTAGGCTCCATTAACGCGTCATTGACCGATGCATTGAGTCAGGCGAGTTATGAGTACCTCATACTGACTCCACCCGTCATTGGCGAGGTAGATATGTGATGATCCTTTGCGGAGGCGATGGATGTGGAGGAGGAGTGGTGATGGAAGCTGGAGGAACGAATGGGGACATAGTACCGGATGTCGATGGCGATCTGGAAGACCGACCTCGAGTAGATGAACGCAGGCGACCTCTTGTGGACCGAGAACTGGATCCTCCGGAAGAGCTACCTCGATGGGTTGAACTCCGTGGAGAAGGAGTGTGGAATGTGTCATCTACCTCGCCAATGACGGGGGGGGTCGGTATAAGGTACTCATAACCCGCCTGACTCAATGCATCGGTCAACGACGCGTTGAGGGAGCCTAGGGTCTAAGAACATAGCCGATACCCCACATCAACTGACGATGTAGCGGCCCCTTGAATCGTGTCATTGCATTGTATGAGCACCGATCGGATGCGCTCAGCCTGTTCGTTATCATTATATTGTTAAAAGAGTCACATAAAACTATTACTATATGTTATGAGTGTTGAAAGAAGACGTACCAGTAACATAATGTCGGATGGTAATGTGATCCTGGCTGCGCAAATGTGGTGTTCGTTAGGCGTAATATGGAGATACGCCTGTAACAACTCATGTACATAGCAGAGCTAGGACCTGTGAAGTTATCTCCTCAAACCAATCTATATGCTTGGTCATTTCACGCATCTACATGCGATCTATGTCGTACGAGGTAGTTCTTGTCCCTAGTCCTCCGATCGATCGCATGTAGTTGAGGTTGGGTGTCACAGGCTTGTGGAATAACCTGCCTCAAACCGAATTGACGCATGACACGATCCGGGAGATGTAGCTCAACGATGTCAAAGCAAATAAGTGGACAACGTGATCTCTAAATCTCGTGGCCCGATGTACATATGTGCGGCAGAGCGTCCATCTTAGCCGCTGTGTAAGGCTGCTATGTCATCTGTAATAGTAATCAATTTGCTCAGTAATATATACAATTTATTCATAACTAATACAAATAGTAAATGTTAATAACCTGCTCGTCTTGTTGTCGATCAAGTGCGTCTCTGGAGTAGACGAGAGTATGTGGGGAGTGGGATCTCGAAAGATATACGCGAAGCCGGCTGCAAACAAATAAACATTGTTTAACATTTTCATGTATCATAAAATAGTGAAATTATGAATTTTAATAGTGAATTGAGTGTTGCTACCTTACTGCTAAAGGATCCAACCCACGCCGATGATGTGACCCTAACACCGGTTCAAAATTATCCGCGTCATCTTCCTGATCATGTTGCCCATCGGGTCGAATCGTCCGAATAATGGGCCTCCCTTTATGAATGTGCTCCCATGACCATATCTGTAACAACATCAAGCAGCCTCCAATGTCCTTGGCACCCTTATGAGATGCTCGACATAAGTTACGATACAGATATGCTAGGGTAGCACTTCCCCAACTGTACTCATCTATGCGCTCCAAGTCTCCCAGTAGAGGGAGATAGATCAACTGTACTGAGTCGCCGCTCTTGTCTGGAAACAAGATGCATTCAAACAGGTACAAGATGTAAGCTCGCGCATGTCTATCAACTGTCACATCATCCGCGTCATCCTCCAGCGCGCTAAATTGCTCTCGGAGCCAAGTCAGCTTCAATGACAATCCAACGATGATCTTCGGCTGCGTGGGGTCTTGAGGGTTTTCAGGCCACACCCCTAGTAGCTCATGAACTAATGCTGGCCAATTTCCCTCTCCATGACTTATCACTGCTTGTCCTTCAATGGGCAGTCCCATTATAACTGCCACATCTTGCAACGTGATCGTTGCCTCGCCAACTGTGAGGTGGAAGGTATGAGTCTCCGGCCACCACCTCTTCACTAATGCAGTGATAAGAGCTCGATCGAGCTCTAAGCCCCCGCCCAACAACCTATGAATGTATCTGAAACCAACTAGTTCGACTACCTCTAATACCCTGTCATCCACCTTCCACTGTAACGTACTCGCCTGGTAGTGCTGACGAGTAACCAATTGGGCAGTGGAGCCCTCCCACGCAGCTACGCTCCTGTGTGTCGCCTGAAGCGTAAGCACCGATGGATCAACTGGGCCTGGCATCGCCATGATCGCTGTTACATAAAAGAGTTGCGATCACAACCAATTACATCATAGACTTTGCTAACAAACACCTCAAAAGTCGTATTTTGACGATGGATAAACATCACTGTAAATTTGAATACAAGAATTTGTAATATTAAGGTATTAGAACACTTATTACAAGGTTCATTTAAAATATAACGCTAAAAATACCATGAATATATACTAAAACCATTAAACTAACTCTACAAAATAATAAACTTTCATTCAAGCATTTCATCAAACACTTTATATGCATACAAACCAAATCATAAAATTCAACTACAAATGTGTAGAATGTAAGCTTGAATCATGAAATCAAGAGAATGTAACACACAATCAATGTATTTATAACTTCAAATGACAACAATAATGAACAAAATAATCAATTTGCAAATTGAAATAAATTAGGGTTTATATTAATGCCTTAAATGATGATGAAAATGAACAAGTAAAGAAGGAGAAGAGGAGAATGTAGTTGATTAATTTAATTGAATGAGAGGAATTGTGAATATGAAGTAAATGAGGATTGAAGAAATTTTTTTTTAAAGCAGAACCGGCAGCAAGGAGGAAGGAAGAACAAGTGAGATGAAGTGACCAAATAAAAACAGAAGCAGCCATTTTGTACAGCTACAAAACCGCCACTTCAAGTGGCGGTTTACTATATTAAATTTTTTTTTTAAAAAAAAAAATTGAAATTCATGTAAACCGCAATTTCATATAGCGGTTTACTTAAGATTCCTAAACAAAACCGCCATTTTAACTAGTGGTTATATTAAAAAAAAAAATTTCTCAAACCTATTCTACGTGGACGGTAATGTGGGAAATACTTTCCCAATTAATGCAAAATGGGAATTAGTTTATTTTTGGACAATATTATGAGAAAATACTCAACTTTATAAAATCTTATTTCTGCGGCGGCCACCGCCTACCACCTTATTTCCAGCTCCACCGCCATGCCCCTCGGCCCTCCTTATCGACTGTCAATCCTCCCATCAGTCTCATCACATAAGTCGTAACTGAGCGCGAAACCGGTTCTCCCTCTTATTAAATTTCGACTGTTTGTCACTACCAACAAACTACCAATTCAAACATTTCAAACTTGTGGGCATTTCACTGTTTGATGCTTCATAAATCCTCCAATTAATGGCAATTTCAAGACTATCAATTCTTTTTTGGTGGAGAAAATTAAGCAAGAAAGATCTAATCACTGCTGCTGTTGGCCTAGCACTCATCGTTTTCTCCTACTCTTTTCTTTTCAATCATTCCCCTGATAACAATACTCCTGACTTCACTCTTAACCCCCATTCAGATTATGTACCTTTGACTCTCCTTAGCAATGCTAAACATAGAGGGGCATGTTAGTATATCGTCTCTTTGTTTATTTCTTAGTTTCTGTAAAATTATTATGTGTTGAACTTTGGATAATTTCCATTTTTTTGGTTCATTATTGCAGTTTGCTTGGATGGGAGTTTGCCAGGATACCATTTTCGTCAGGGTTTTGGATCGGGATCTAACAACTGGGTTCTTCACATTGAGGTTAGATCATAGATGACCGCATACCCATTAATGTGCGCACTTGAACTTTTTAGTGTCCACTTGTTTTGTAATACTTAAATGGTGTTAATGATAACAATAATAACGGAAACTTAATGTTATTTAGCCGGAAGAATCAATTGATAATCTTTGATCATGCTTATCCTAGTCTAATCATGCTGTACTAAAAGTATTTTCATCCATTGTTACATAGGGAGTAATAGTATGTGGTATTTGAATATAGTGAAAAATAAATTTCCAGGATGAATCACGAAATTGTAAGTTTCCCCATTTTTGATTTTAGTGCGTCTCTATAAATTTACTCTATTTTAATTTTGTATATGACCATAATTATTTTTACTCTCTTATTCCTACATAATACCTTACTACTTTAAACCATTATGCCTAGCTTCTCAATCTCCATGCCATCTAACAATGGGGCAACCTATCAAGGATGGAGGATTATTTGGATAAGAATTTAGGAGGGAAATGAAAGGCAGGGAAGGGAGGGAGGGGAAAGGAAGGGAATTCTATGGGATTACGATAGGTATTATCAATTATGATAATATCTGGTTTTCACCTTGCTTGTACTAGAAAATTTATCCTAAATACTTATTAATTCTTGATATGGGGCCAATGATTTATAGTTCTTTAGTTTTGAATTATAAAGAACTAAAGTGAAATGACTTATTAAATCATGTGCACTTCTTATTTATGTGAAGTTTCACATGACTACCATGGGTCAATTAGAAGCATGTTTGTTGTTAGTTTTATCATTAACAAGGGTAAAATTGCTTACATACGAACATCCCAAACATCACCATGGGTGGGAGCGACTAAATGGTTTTGGGGTTATGGAATGGAATAAAACTTGTTAGTTCTTGATGAATATAAACAACTTCATTTTATCATTATGTTTTTCAGTTCATTCACCATTGCGGAGACAAATTGAAAATGTGGAGAAGACTTGAGCTAATTATATTTGTTTCTACTCGCTTTTTTTAAGCATTTGATGTGTTTAAAACTTGATCCTAACAAGTCCTTTCGTATGAGATTAGAGTTTTGTATAGTTTTCAAGATTTGCCTTTATAATATTTATTATACAAAATCATATTTATCTTTATCATCGTTGTTTACTTAGGGGAATGGTTATGTTATACAAAAGTATTCATTTTTTGTTGAGGTTCTTTTGTGATTTGATATTTATCCACTTGAAGTGAAATCAATAGTCTTAACTAAACTTCTTAAACTCATTCCATAGAGGATTATGGTTAGACTCTCTTCCTTATATCTTATATGGTGGAGGTTTTGGTTTTTCCGGCCAAGTCCTCATAATATATAGTTGGAAAACTATCCTGAATTCTTGAATACAAGTTTTTATCTTTTTTCAGGGTGGAGGTTGGTGTGATTCTGTTGCAACTTGTGCACTACGGAAAACAACACCATTAGGTTCCTCAAACCACATGGAGCAAGTTCAATTTTCTGGAATTCTGAGTCATAATCCAGCACAAAATCCTGGTATTATTTTATTCCAAAGTTTTCCTTTTACCTCGCACGTTGAATTTTTTGAATCTTACAATCTGCTTCATATGTTTTCAATCTTATTGCCATATTTTCCTTTTTTACGTTACCAAACTCATTCCCTATTGTCTCAACTCTCAAAGTAAATATGTTATTGCACACTTAGGCACACTTTGGGCCATCTACTTGTCTCTCTATCCTTTTTCCCCCTCCTAGAAAAATAAATTCTCTACTTAGACAATGAAATTGAGAGAGGGAGTACTTATAGTTAGGTCTCAAGAACGTAATTTGTACGAAATGTTAAAAATGTTGTATTCTCCTACTTCTAATGATCTAACTAAGCCGAAATTTTATTTTCTTTTCTATGGATAGATTTTCATCCATCTAAAAAGTGTTGCCAAATTCTCAAACTCAAAACAAGAAAGACTAAACCAACTCAACTGTCCTATTAGCAAATAATGGTAGGTTAAGAACTTTATTAGTGTGGGTTTGAAGATAAAATTTAAATTTGTTTGATTAGTCTAATGTTTTGGTTGAGTGTAATAAAGGCCAACTTATAATAACTTTAGAAGCATTGTTACCTGGAACAACATTCGGTTTGGAACGGGAAATGGGATGCAACCTAGATTGACTTTGGAATGATTGGGTACGAGATACATTATGTATAAAAATATTTTTGAAAACAAAAATAATTAAAGTAATTTTTTTCTTTAAGGAATTGTTTTTGAGTAGAATTTTTTCGTTTTTTAGGTTTCATCTCTTTTTTCCTCCCTCCTTTTTTCTTTAATTTATAAATCAAGGCTAAAATACTTTTAAAAAAAGATCTTCTACACCGGGATATCACCTTAAGTGATTTGGGTCGTGTTCGTTGTGATGGGACCAAATGTTCCTAGATCATAGAACGTGGCTATGTTCCACATTCCATGTAACTATGTTTAAAAGTAAATATAATGTAAATAAAAACGAGATTCAACATCAACAAAGTCATAGATACACTCAAATTTGTTAGCTTTTTGGGGTTGGCCTACACATAATGACGTTCATTTTTTTTCCTTCTTTTATCCAAAAACGTCAAAACTTTTACTTGTGCAAAAAGCGCTTGATAGGTGGAACTAATCTCTTGTCCTTGAGCAACTCAACTAAATCTATTGATGGTCAGCTGTATTGGTTGCACCATTGTTTTGGGGGGCCATGATCTTACAAAAAATTATGAGTCCCTAGAAACTCATCACCTCAAAACTTAAAGTATTTGGAGAGGATATGAATATTACTTTCCAGAGGAATAAATAAATGACACTTGCGAAGATGAAACAAGATCAAGATTTGTTTCAAGCAAACATCAATGTAATATTTTCCAACTTAATAAACCTTAAACGGAAAATGCTTTGACCTGCATTGGAGAAAGTAGAATAATTTTGAAGTCGACTAGGAACCATAGACTCAAATGAAATGAGAAGAATAAACGGTACGGGGATGTAAGCAAAAGTGTAAGTATTAAATGAATAGGTAAGAGATAATGATCTTAAATCTGAGATTTCAGACCTACTAAAGTTGCTTTTACAAAAAAAATTAAGAAGGAAGAAGGTCTATCGGAGGAGGAGAATGTAGTTGGGTGCGAGCATGGTGCAATGCAATAAGGGATATAGTGATGCTGTAGCGGGGATGATGCCATTGTCATACCACCAAATATTGACCTAAACCATGAAATACACCTTCACAATGCGGGTAATACTAGTTCGTTAAATTTGATAACCTTTACGATGCGGACGATACGATACTTTGCGGCCTCGTTTTTGCACTATGGATGCAAGTGGGTTGGTTGGGATGGCCGAAGAAATCCCAAATTTATCACACCTTTTTTCACCAACTGAAAGTAATGCAAAAATACCTTGATGGTGAAGATGTCAAAAAGGGAATAAGATACTTTACACTCTTTTCCGAAATTAAGGGGAAAAAGTGAAAGATTAAAGGGTAGAAAAAAACTAGGAAGAAATACTAAGTAATGATTGTGAAGAAAGTAGACTTAAACATATTCTTGGGAGAATCAATGTTAGTAGATTTGGTGGACAAATAGGTGGGCTTGTTGGTGTGTTGTGCAGTGATGCTATTGCTAACCAGAGAGAGAGAGAAAGAGAAGGTGAAGTGAGTTGGATAGATTGCGCAAACATACACATATAATTTTGATAGAGGTTGGTTTTGTTTATGTTGTGGTTGAAGAAATAGGGGTGACAAATATTGGGTTGAGGAAGAAAGAGACATGGTCAAACAAGGGCTTGAAACAAGCCGTAGTGACCAATGGGGTGTGAATAGCATTTTTAGCAAAAATGGCCGATCACGCTAAACACATTTAAAGAGAAACTAGGAACACTTAAGGATAAAATGTTTTATGTTGGGAAAAGGATGAATTCAACCTCACTTTAAAGTAAGTTCTTGTTAGTGTTGTTTCACATTCCAAGGGTCCATTTGTCATAAAGATTGGCCAAGAGTATCGTAAACATCATCTAAATTTCACCCAATTACAAGAGAAAACAAGCAACGAAGAGATTGTGGATGTCATTGAGTGATCCAAGGCATGTTGTGCTACCAAGATGTCATTGAGGATTTCATTGAGTAAGGGCATTAATTAGAGGAAAGACATCAAATTTTCAGTGTGCAATCCTTCACAAAAGTTTATAAACTTTATCTAGTTTTATCCGAGAACTCAAATAAAAAATTATTAAGTTTCCAACTCATTTTGGCCTCAGTAAAACTTGTGATTTTTTTCATATACAATTGTACCATTAAATTATTTAACTTTTCCATTTTCCTCTCTATTTATCTTTTCTTTCTTTTCATAACATCACGACTATTGCAATTCATTCCGTAATGACTCAATATGACTTTATTGGTCTATCTTAATATGAATTACTGGCATGAATCATTGATAGATCAAATCCATTAGAAACCTGGGTTTTATTAGAGGACTTGTTAACCAGAAAACCAAGTTTCAAGGAGTAATTGTTTACTGCATATTGACATTTGTTGGAGTAACTACTTATTGATTTCGTATCGACGAAAGTTAGAAAAACCAAAATCATAATGTACTTTTTTCCAACCAATGTGAAAGTCCAAATATCAACTAAATCTTATCACTCTTTACCTCAACTTATATTTTGAAGTCAAATTTTATTCAAGTCTAATTTCCTCAATTTGTTTTCATTGCCTTTTCCTTTTATTTTTCTTCATTTTACTGCAATTTACATTTACAAACTCAAAAGAACTAATTCTAGCATAATGATTTTGAATGAAACTTGTATACATTATTCTTTAACTCTCGAACAACATTCTTTCTTCGCTCAAATAATCGTTCTCAAATGAAGTTAAAAAAATTCCTTAGTGCTCCAAGAATATATTTCGTCACAAGCATCAACTAATAAACCATGAAACTACAATCTCAATAATTGACCATGATAGAATGCATCAACTAACCTTTAGACATCCCATTGAACTTAATCCTCACTTGTCAATGAACTCACCAAATTTTCTCCTCTAGTGCATGAAATACGGCCTTATGAGTTCATTATACAAATGCCAAAAACGGAACTTTAAGAAATTGTAGCTCATGATGACAAACTATCTAAAACCTGTTTGTGGTACTACATTAGATTAGAAATAAAGCAACAAAAATAAAGAAAAGAGAAAATGCGGACAAAACGGGGAGGGATCAGGAGGGAAAAGGTAGACAAAAAGAAGATAAAGTTGACTATATTCTATACAAGTCATAGATAGCTTTTTCTTACTAGAATTTCATTACACACGACGTGAACTTGCTACCTTGGAATTTTTTTTACCTATAATTTTACTTCCATGTATTGTTTATCACAAATTTCTTAGCATTAGCTTTATGAGTACCCTTTTGTGTCAAATTCTTGACTCTCCGACATTGCTTTGCCTCTTAAACATTCCAATTACTGCGAAGACTATAGAAAATTTTCTCAAAATAGCCGAGTATGAAACTTATATACATATCCGAGTCTGAGTAACATAGGCTCTGATTGACCTTTCTTGTTGTCTTAGTTAAAAAATTATCTTGAATTTCAAATGTATCGTCCAATAGTCTTTTGTTTTTCTGAAATAACTGTTTTGGGAGACTTCTAGACTTCTTCAACTGGAACAAAGTAAAAATACGTTACTGTGACGGTTCTTCTTTGACGGGGCATTCTGAAAGTGAATTTTATGTAAGTCCAAATGATCATATCCATAATTCAATGGAAAAATAATGATCATTAACCTAATCATATATTTTTGAATGAAAATCTTTAGAATGGAACACATCTTTTATTCAGAGGTCAACTCATCTGGGAAGCTTTGATGGATGAACTTCTAGCCAAGGGAATGTCCGATGCAAGACAGGTATTGAAACTTTTTGCGTTCACCTTTATATATGTATATTTTTTTTGTAGCGAACTTTTTGAGGTAAAATATATCCTCCATCTCTTATTTATCATCCAAAATAATTGCTATCCAGTGTAACATTTTATTAATTGGACTTGTCCTAGTGAAATGCATATTCAAGGCCTTTTCTCTTGCATTTTTGCTCGCAGAAGATGGTTAGTGTATTGAGGGTAGGTATGTATAAAACTGCCAAATAAGATAGAAGAATATTGTGTTAATTTATGAAAGGACCTTCCAAAAACTCTGTCATTGTCCATCCTCTTCGATGCACCTTGTGATTCACTAGTCAACATTTACCAAAGGCGAAAGATAGTCAGCTATTATGGCTTGAACCATCCCGTAAGAATTATATTTTGTTTTCCTCCCGTGTTTGTTAGTTGGTTATATGTTTGCGTTAGAGTTGGTTATATTTTGTGTCAGAGTTTGTTGGTTATATGTTCCATGTTTTTGGGTATGCCTTCATCTGCGAAGGTGGAGGTGTATAGAGTACAAAAATCTCAAAATCCTGTATCTTTGCCTCTTATTTTCCGTTCTTTTATCTGTTTCCCTCTAAAAAGTCTTATAATCTTATATAATTATGTCACAAGTGTACAAGTAGTTAAAGCAACCGAGTTGATCATAAGGTCGTTGAATACTAACTACGAAGTAATATTCCTTCTATTCTTTTATAATTGACACTTTTTCCATTTTCATGAATTATTACATAAAATCCTATGTCAATCGGTAAATTACATAATAAGGAGCATTAGGCTAACACGAATCAATTCTTGACAATCTTCGTTCACTCGGTGAAATATTATCACTTACTCGTGGAATGTTTGTCAAACATCCTCTTTTTACTTTTTAAGATTTATAAAGCATCCTAATCCTTACTAAGGTAGTTATAATTGTTCTTTCCTATGCGACGAGTACAACCATAAAAAAAATTGGAGCAATTTCATGAGTATGTTGCTATTTCTAGTACCCTTGATATTCCATCAATATAGCACTCAAAATTTGGCCTATTTATTGAAGACAAGCTTTTGCCAATTTGATTCATAATTTGTCACATATTTTCTATGTTATTTCCTTTGCTCAAATTTTTATTGCTTTGTCCCCAATTAGTTGTTATGTAGGGTTTTATGTTAATGAAAAATGAAACTTAGGGTTGGATGATTTAAATGTATATGGCTAATAAATTTACACGGTGTAAAAGAGAGTCTCTCTAAAGTTTCCTTTCTAAGAAATTTTGTCTAGCCGTATAATGGCTTGCTTTTTGTCTTCTTTTTTAAGCTTTTCACCTTATTTTTTGATTTTTATCTTATGGTTTTGATCCTTGAGAGCCAACTATGGCATTTGACCTAAATTAGAGCATGATTCCAACAATGGTCCAGAAGACCAAGGAGGGCAAATCTCGTAGTTGTATGAAGAAATCATTTATAACTTGGGAAACGATGAGGCTATTAAGGAAAATAAGAAAAAGTAAGTTGGGAAGGTTGAACAAGATCAAGTTTTACCCAAAACATTGAATGCGTTGAATCTTTTAAGCAGTGTGTCTATTGACAAGCCTAATGAAGACAAGAATCTACTAGAACTTAATATCAATTCAAGATCTAAAGAGGAAGGGGCCGTAGATGATCCTAAAATAGTGTTGCATGCTACCCCTCACGAGAAAAGGGATGGGGTAAACATTAATCCAACAGTTAAAGATCCCCCTTTTGGCACGAGTTTCGAGACGAGATGATGATGCTAGTGGAACTATTGACAATGTCGGACACAATAATGAGTATGAAGAGGTTATCTTCTTATTCAATAAAAAGGAGGGATAATATGTTGAGGCTAACAATGCGGAGGCGACAAGTGGTAAAAGATGGAAGAGAATTGCAAGACAAAGTTTTCATTTTCTCATGGGTTTGTTGGTCCAATTTTGGGTGAAAAAAGACATAACGATTCAAACACGAAAATTGACATGGAGATTGACACAAGGGGAAGTACGAAGAAACGAATGATTCCCATGGAGGTGGACCATGAAACCTCACAAACGAATGAAAATGTGGCAGGCCCTATATAGTTGGCTCTTAGTGGTCAATGAATGCAATTATCTTCTAGAAACTTTGAGGTCTTGGGAGTCCCTCGACAATGAATTCCATAGTTACCATTAAGCGGAAACTTCCCATCGAATCCAATTTCGGAATCTTTATTTTTGAAACTCTAGATTAACGTTTCCGAAATTACATTTCCCTATGTTTTTTTCCACATCTAAACTATATATCATAGCAAAGCCCTTCTTTTCTTTTCTTGTCTTTTTTCTTGTCTTATCTTTTTAGTCATTTTTTGCCTTAACTTCTTTTACTCATTTATTTTTTATTGTAAAATAAAATTATACTTACATTTCCTATGTTTCTAAAACTCTAAAATTAATCTTTCTTGTTTCCATTTTTGTTTCTCGTATCAGATTAAATGTTGTTTCATGTAACATTGATTAATTTGCTCTCGGACTTGGAGCGAAAATACTCCCATGAGATGCTCTTTCTCAGTGAAACAAAGAGTAATGCATTTGAGATTAAAAGAATTCAAAGCAAGCTGCATTTTTCCCTTTCAGGATGTCTCAATAATGGGAGAGATGACATAATTTTAATTGAAATGCTATTTCTACCCATAAGAAAAAAAAGATTGGGGTCGCGGCTCAAAGCTACCGTATGGAATGGTTCATGTAGAGGCGAATGATAGGGAGGTGAGTTACCTATCATGCGGAAGATGGTAATAATGGTAGATGTTAGAAAGAAAGATAAGCATTTTATTGATGCAGTAAATACTGAACCTCATGGTGACAAATAGAGGATCACAGGGATTTGCAGTTGGTTCGAAAACTATCAAAAACATAGAAACCTAGGACATAATCAACTAGCTAGGAAAGTAGGTTGAGTTACCATGGATATTAAGAGGGGACTTCAAGGAAATAATTGAGAAAGCGGAAAAAGAGGAGGTACGACTTGTGATTTCAATTCCGTGAATGATTATAGAAGTAGTCTTGACTCGAATGTTCTTAGGGACCTTGGTGCCTCGGGTTGTGTATACACATGGTTTAACAAGAAAGTATAAGGGTTTGTAGACGAGAGGCTTGGTAGGTTTGTTGCTAAGGAGGGATATAGAATTATCTTTAATGATAGCCTCGTTAAAAATGTTATTTGGGATGGGTCAAATGTGCTTAGAATCAAGAGTGGATGGCAAGAGAATAGGTTGGTTGTGAAAGATGATGATAAGCTTTTTCGGTTCAAAGACAAATGGTGGTTACTAGGTCGTATAGTGGATGACTGTGGAACTCAGCTCTAGAGGTGAACAAAGATGTGTATATGGGTTCAACAAAGAGACTTTAGTGGCTTAAGAAAAAGATTAAAAAAATATACAAATGCAGCAAACTTAATAGTTATCGAGGAGCTACACAATGTAGAAAAGGAGATAAGACATATTAGGCAGAGTCAAGAGACGTAGGTGTGGCAACGTTGTCGCCCTTTTTGATCCTCAGAGATGGAGACAAAAACACCGCTTATTTTCACTCCAAACTCCAAAGTGTCTAGTATAAGAAGAGACAGGTTGAAGCTTCTTAAAGATCAAAACAGCATGCCTGAAGCCGGTCAAGAAGATGAAAGGGGATGTGGTCGAATACTTAAGCTTGCTTCTAAGTTTGATATTTTTCCTTTAATTTTTCCTTTAGGGAAGCTAATGTAGTCGCCCATTGTCTTGCTCGTTGGTTCTCATCTGTGATAATGTTAGTCATGATGTGAGTCTAGTATGGATCTCGGACATTGTTTTGATGGATTCATCTCATTAATAATGTTGCTTATCTTTTCACTCCAAAAGAAATTATACATGGTCTAAATGCATTGAAGTAGGATTGGATTGTTTATATTAGGTTATGTATCAAAATTTAATAGGTAAAACTTTACTATTAAAGGAAATGTTGCAACTAATCTGATGTGTAACAACTAATTTGGGACTGTGGGAGTATCATTTTACTTTGAAACAACATTCAGTCCTATCCTCAAATCTTTAAAATGAAAACTGAGAAATGATTGTTTCTTACCGTTACTTCTGATTCTCACAGGCTCTTCTTTCAGGATGCTCTGCGGGCGGGCTTGCTACTATGATTCATTGTGATGACTTTCGGGCCAAGTTGTCAAATAGTGCGATTGTGAAGTGTTTGGCTGATGCTAGCTTTTTTCTTGATGAGTATGCTTATCTAAGCTCCTTGATTTCTAGTAAACAATTCTTAAGGGCCTTCAGTTGCCATGAAGCTTTTTTCTTGAGTGTTTCTGATTACATCTGATTGACAGATTTATTGTATGAAGTATGTTCTTTCCAAATTCTGAATGCCTTGGCAAATTTCTCAAGTTTGGTTTGGATCTTGTGATGTTAGTGTCATGCACAAAAGATGTTTAAAAATTATCTCATGTGTAGGTGATATTTTTGCATCTTGGTCTTCCAAGACTCGTGAGCAACATTATTTGTATGTGATATTTTTGCAATCCTTGTGTTGTGCTCACTTTAATTGTTGCAATTGTAGAGGCTTGCTTTAGGTAGGTGTTTAGAGTTTATACTTGGTACTTAATATCATTATATGTGAGCTTTTAGTGGTGATTCTGATAATAACTGTTCTGTCGTAGAGTGGTTGATGAATTGGGATTCATGTTGGTTTGCACGATTGAGAATTATATTGTGAAGAGTTTCGTTCAAATACTTGGAAGTATGTCAAGTTTTCATTTTTTTTTACTTAGGAATATTGTTTTGCTTGCAGAATAATACAGTGTTGTTGTACAATTAGGGTGTACATCTTCTATAAAGTTCCTTGGATTATGATTTTATTTGAACCGAGATAATTTAGAGAATTATATGGTACTGATAAATTGAAAAATGAATAGGTACAAATGAAAATAAATGATCCAGGATAGTTTGTTGGAACGCTATATTCATAATTGGGTTTGGTAGAACTGCAAATAAGCAACTCTAACCAAATGTATGGTTTTCTGGGCAAGTATGCCGACTCTAGACCTGTAAGAGGTACTGAGAATCTACTGTTTGGTGTGTCATCGTTCCTAAGAGTACATTATTCATTAGTGTCCCTTTACTTCCAAGTTCTGCTCGGTTAAAAGGTTATTCGGCTCTGAAAATTGAAAATGTTTAGCAGATTATTTGGTTTTATGGACTCATTTGTTTGTATTTAGGATACAACGATGCCAAAGTTGGATTTGGGTCATAGTTGGGTCAAGTCTATTTTGTACATCTGTGCATGTTAGATTCTTGGGGTTGGTTGTGTGGTTGATAAGTGATGTTTTTATATACTTAGTGCTCACACGATTATCCAAGAGGACTGAACTCTTTGCTCTTCACTTTAGATTGCTCCATGACTCTCACAAGTGGAAACCCGTTTTGGAACTTTTATTTATCATCCATAAGCACCCAAACTACATAATATAAATTTTAATCACACCCATGTACAAGATTAACCATTCAAATCCCATAAAGTACTAAATTTGGCTCACAAGAACACACGTTACCAAAAATGACCAAAGTGACAAATACTTGTAAAATTAACACACAAAATGCTTAACTCTACCCGCAATGTAGCTCAAAATGGAAAACAATAAGTGTATAAAAGTATCATCTAGATCTTTAGAATTTTTTTTCCATTGTTATATGGATGGATGTGAACTTAACTTGCTGCTGACGTTTTCAGGGAGGATATCAATGGAATGCGCACTTTGCAATTGTTCTACAAAAATGTTGTTAATCTTCACGTAAGACTTGTTTGTCTTTGATCTATTTGAATTTCAAACAATACCACAATTTCCCCTTCATTATGCTTGTCATCTTTTCCACATTTCTTTGAAACGAGTATTATTCTTTTTGAAGTATTATTCAAGAATTTCGCACATGTGTAAAGTTACAAAGGTTTCTGTATAATTTGCTGCAAATCCCCTCCCTGCAAAATTAAGAAAAAAGGGAACGAAACAAAATATAAGAAGTAGAGAGAAAATATCTCCTTTAGCAGTTGGCCTTAGTCAGACTCTTTGGTTACCTCACAGTACCTGTTCTTAATACATATCAGATCTCTTTAATGGATGTGGATATTTAGTTGTGTGTGATCCACTGAAAATATATTAGGAACACAGAAGAACTTTCTGTAACTTTGTTGGTATCTGATGAGTTCCATACTTTTAAAGAGTGATTAATCAAGCTTCAAAAGCATTGAGTGAGAGATCTTATGCTGCATAGAAGCATCGAGCTTGGTTTCATGTTAATATAACTTGCATCATTTCTGTGAGACGACTCCAGTTCAAGGTATAAAATCTCAAATGTGGTAGAGATCATGATAATGGTCATGTAACCACTTTTGAGGATGGTTTGAGGCTGTGACAGCCTATCAGTGATCTGGGAGAGCTCAGAAACATTTACAATGCAGTCGTGATGCGTACAACATGTATTAATATGGGCCCATTACATATAAACTGGTGCATATTAGCTTCAATCTTGACATGCTGATTCTTGAAGGATTTCTTCGTTTATTATGTCAGGGAGCATCCAAATCTTTGCCGAAAGATTGTGTTGACAAAATGGATCCATCCTTGGTAAGCTTTCACCTTACAGTTGGTTTAGCTGATTTTTGTTTATTTATTAATTAGGAAAATTTTGATATTAATAATCCAGGTTGGATTATTAATATCAATTTTTCCTATTTATTATTATTATTGTTATTGTTATTGTTATTGTTATTGTTATTGTTATTGTTTATTGTTATTGTTTATTGTTATTGTTATTGTTATTGTTATTATTATTATTATTATTATTATTATTATTATTATTATTATTATTATTATTATTATTTATTTTTTTTTTCTGATTTTAATATAAGATACTGACGTGTTGCGATCATCTTACTGTTTGATATTTCAGTGCTTTTTCCCTCGACAAATCATTCAAAGCATTAAGACCCCAATATTCCTTGTCAACCCAGCATATGATTTTTGGCAGGTGCATTTTTCATTCAATAATGCACTCTGTATTTCTTTGATAACACTGGTAACATATTTGAGTGTTTGCAGATACAACATGTCTTTGTACCTACTGCATCAGATGTCTCTGGTGAATGGCAAAGATGCCGACTGAACATTCAGAAATGTAATTCTCATCAAATGGATATATTACAAGGTTATTTCTTTTTTTTTTTCTTTTTTTTTTTGACAAATGCCGGCAGCTAGCTTATGATTTATGAAACTTTTCATCAAACAGGATGACAGTTCACCTAATTTTGTGCGTCAAGAAAATTTTTAATAGCAACCTTGTCATGAAAATGTTTCATTTTTTCATCTCAATTCTCAAAAAGCAGTCTCTTCTCTTGAGATACATCTTATCATCATCATCATCATACCATCTTATCATCATCATCATACCCGGTGTATCCCGCTCATTAAAAAACTATGGTCAGGGTCTGGGGAGGGAAAGACGGCGGCAACTCATACCCATAAAGGAGAGTGTGGCCAAAAGATCCCCCAACTAACAACAAGAGGTGGCTATCGTGGGATAATGTTGCATGACACCAACAAATTACAATTTCTTGGCAATTATCTATGTTATGAGAGATAAGATGGCGACCCACTTGGTTATGGAGCGGTTTAGAGATTTGTTGAGGGATAATCAAGTTCACAATGCGCTTGTTACCGATCAAAATAAAGGCGTATATTCATAATTGGATTGATGTGGATAGAGATTACAATTACAAATTGAAAGCAATAATTGTTGTAGCTGAGTTGGGAGGTGAAGACAAGTGGCATCTACAATGTAAATTCATCGCATTAGCTAGAAATGTGGGCAAAGATGCATCTAATTATTTGACATGAATTATATAATTAATATTGAGATACATCTTAATATTAAGTTATTCGGCATTTTTTTGGGTTACAGGGTAGGCTGGGAGGAATCATTGAATAGAATGAGTTTTTTCTATAAAAAAATTCTCAAAACAAGCTTCAGAAAATTTTAATTCATAAAATAAGTGTCTTCATGTCCGAGTCTAAAGTCAAGGCTGTTCGATGTTATTAATAGCGAACAAGAGAAAAAAAAGTCAAAATTTTTAGTTTGCTGTTACTAACAACGAAACAAAAGGAAGACAATGTCTTAACGTTTAAAAGGACCAAAAAACTAATATTTGCTAATATTTTTATCCTGTTAAACGTATTGACATAGTCTTCCTTTTGTTCGCTGTTAGTAAAAGTGAACAAAGATTTTTGACTTTTTTTTTACCAATTTCTTTGTTTGCGATTAGTAACAGCAGACAAATACCCGACCTTAGCTTTGGCATGAAGACGGTTATTTTGGGAATTAAAATTTCCTAAAACTTATTTGGGGAATTTTTTTTTGATATAAGCTTATTTTTTTTCAAATTTTTGGCTGGGGGAGAGAAGGAGAATCGAACTCAAGTTTTGCTTGGGAAATATGTTACTTACTTGCCGCCAGTGAGGCAAGACCCGACTCTCATTCAACATATTATTACCATTTTATACCTGAACTAGCAGATCTGTTATTGTTATGTGTGGTGCAATAGTGCTTATAGAATACGTGTCTTCACAGTTTTCCAATTGAATACGGGAAGTATATCCCAAAACATTTATCTGATACTCTGATTTTTGAAGATGATTGAAATGAAGAAAGGAACAAAGAAGTAGAGAATATTGTGAAAGAAAAGAAGGAATTGGCATTCCTGTTATATGATTAGGAAGTTTGAATTAAGAGGAGTCTTTGTGTTGGATAAATCAAGGCGAACTTGATGAAAAGTATGCTAAGGCTGTAACCACTTAACCTATGTTGCTTGGATCAATGAGCTTCCATTCTTAATCTATTTCATATTTTATACCCGTGGATGCGACTCTTTATTTATATCAGGAAAGCTAGATGTCCTTGTATCAGGTAGGTTGTCTCAGTTCGACAGCTGTTGCATGTCCTGTTGCATCACTAAACCAACCTAAAATTATTGCTTGTGTGCATCTTAATCAAATTATGCAGTCGCTACCAGATTGGGAAGCGGGTTATCTTTCCTATGCAAATTACCCTCTTCTGGTTCATGCATGAATGTGATGCACTTATACTCCTCCGTATTGTCTGTCTTTCAAAGTAGACTGTTGTATATATAAAAGGTTCTGCTAGTAAACTATTACTCCTTCACATTTGCTTTGAGCGTAACTGTTTCCTTGTCCTATTTTCAAAGTAAAATATCAATTCAAGAGTATCCGTGAGTCTATACTCTACATGTCAGTTTATTTATTTATAGTGGAAGCTTTTCTGATGAACTTGACTTGCTGTTTGTCTATCAATGCTCTATATCTGTCTACACAATTGAGATAAAGGAGTAATGAAATTGGATATGTCTATTCCTTATCTCAGTGACTGTTCTTCTGCTGACTATTTAACTCATATACTTTGTCCACTTAGTTTTGCATCACATACAAAAGCTGATTTGGTCTTATCCAATACGAAGTACCAAACTTAGGCTGGTGCAAGGTATTAGTATTAGAACTTTGGTAGGACGGGCCAAGTTATATTGAAGGCAAAATGGAATATGCAGGAAGACAAAATTTTATTACCATATTTTGTCCTTCTGATCACTTTTGAAAGATGCTGTAATTGATTCACTTTTCTAAACTATTTATGTTATGGTGAATGTTTGTATTCTGTCGGTGTTAATATGCTTTCTATTAACAGGGTTTCTTATCACCATTGAACTGTTTCTTTTGCAAATGTTTAAACTCCATTTGTCAAATACATTGTTTTCCTTCCATTTTAACTGTTCTCCAATACTGCATCTTTCAAAGGTTTTAGATTCATTGTGCTCTTATGTTCACTAAATCAGTATTCAAACCTAACTTCATGCTAGTTTGAAGAGGTCTTTTTGGAACTCGGAGTAGCATGTTCTTTTGGCCGTGTATAATTTTAATTCTGTTTTCTTTTTTGAGCATTTGGTTTAAATATTCTTGTAATTTTCTTCAACTGTAAATGTTGATAGGTTTCCGGAACTCCTTGCTAAATGCAATTCATGAATTTGACATGAGCAAGGAAAGGGGAATGTTCATAAATTCTTGCTTTATCCATTGTCAAACTTGGATGGAAACGTGGCACGGGCTCAATTCTCCAAAAGTGAACAATAAGGTATGCAAAATTTTATCTCATGATGGTTATGAAGGTTTTGCTCTGGCCTTGTGGTATGATTTTTGTGTTCTAATTAGTTCAAATCATAAAAAACATCACGACCATTCTTAATCTTTATATCAATCTTACTCAGCATGAAAATCCGAAGCATCAAATACACCGTCACACCATGCATGTTTAAAAAGCTTGAAAATATATCATCTTATCTTTTGTGTGGTATGGAGATATTTTACATCTTCTGTAGTGTGATATGGTCTACATAAAAGGAAATTTGATGAGTTTGCATCGGATTCTATTATTGAACCCCCCATTGTGAATGACCCTGATAATGCCTTTTCTTCTAAAGAGCTATGGGGTCAAGATGACACTTATGTCCTGTTTGGTTGATGTACGGAAATAGAGATGTATTTTAGTGTTAATTTTGATAAGATGTGATATGTCATTCCCATGGTAATGAAGGTTTCATTCGTCTTCACAATTTTCCATTACCACCTAAAACCCTCTTCCCTAACGGTAATGAATAAGAATGAATTTTGTGAAGAAAAAGGATAAAGTAGGACAAGCATTACTATAAACCTTGTCAAGCAAAATTATGTATTAAATTTTCATTACTATTCCTATCATTTAATTCCGACAAGCATGATCTATACAACCTGCTTTCTTGGACTAAAATGAATTGAATAAATATTTACTGCATTCCTCTAGTCCTCCCTGTGAAGGGAGTATAGGTACGATTGTTCGTCATCTTCCCTCACCCAGAACCTGCTTTCGAGCGGGACATTAGGTATGGTGATGATGATGAACTAATCTGAACTGAATGAAGAGCTGATTGAATATCGAAATAGTAAAATGTTTTGAGTCATTACTTGACCGTGATCTCTTCTAATCTCATCAATGCTTTCTTTTGTCAATCGATTTCCTTCTAAACTGTGTATTCATAATAACTTGTGAGACTTTCGTTAAAATTTAATGATCTAAACGACCAAATGTACTAATTTTGATACTCCTGTGCCTTCCCAAGACAATTGCCGAGGCTGTAGGTGATTGGTACTTCAACAAAGGACCAGCAAAGCTGGTGGATTGCCCATTTCCTTGTAATCCCTCGTGTCTGAACATGGATTTCTTGCGAGCTTGATAGAATGTTCGATGCATCCACCACAGACGATGGACTAAATCAAGGTCGATGGTCTGCCATATTTATTTCGCAGGTTAATTCTTTTATCTCCCTTGTGGTTGCAGACGGACTGTCGACTGGTTTCATTTGGCAACACGCATTTCAATATGATATGCATTGTCCTAGTGTGTAGATTTAGATGAAAGAGCTTAGAAATTTATACTTGTGAAAATGGATTGATTGTTGTGTTCTTACATTACTTGATCAAAAGTTTTTTACCAACAATTGCTTAATTATCAATAAGATTTAAGAGCCCAATGTTGTTTCAAAAAATTTGAATAAAATAAGTTTATTTAACAACTTAATGCCAAAAATAAGCTTCGTGAAAACTTATTCCCAAAATGAGCGTTCGTACATTCAAACCTAGCCTTGAAGTAAGTCGCTGTTACTAACAACGACTTATATATATATATATATATATATATATATATATATATATATATATATATATATATATATATATGTATATATATATATATATATATATATATATATATTTTTAAGTCGCTGTTAGTAACAGCGACTTAATGCGTTTTAAGTTTTCAGTTCTCAATTACTTCCTCATTTCAACCTACGAGATTAAGGAGTTGACCAGTTAACCTTAAAATCGTTGTTACTAACAGCGACTCAAGGAGTTGACTGGTCAACTCCCTAAGTCGGTGTTAGTAACAGCGACTTATGGCTTTTATTTTTTTTTGTCTTTCGCTGTTAGTAACAGCGATTTACTCCAAGGCTAGGTTTGGATGTACGGACGCTTATTTTGGAAATTAAGTTTTCACGAAGCTTATTTTTAGAATTAAGTTGTTAAATAATCTTATTTTATTCAAAATTTATGTCGTTTTATGGACCAATTGAATTTCGTGGCCAATCAAGCTTAGAAATTATCGAGGACTCTTGTGAGAGACAATCTCTTTGAAGGATGTCTCTCACAGGTCACAAGCCTAACCCATTGTAACATTAAAAAAAAAAAACCTTACTACACACTTTATTGACATATTACAAACATTATTTACACATACTGAAAACGCATACTTCATATATGTCATAAATACAGTAGGTGTTTTTATTAGTAGGAGGTATTTAGTAATTCAGAATAGTTATTTTTACGAGTAGTAGGTATTATAATAGTTTACAGTAAGTATTTTACATATACAAGTAGGCATATTGATGCTTCAATATTTTTATCAATAAAAGTGGGTATTTTGATGAGTCGTAGCGGATAATAGATATTAATATTTTTATTATTCATATGAAAAAAATACTATGTAACCTTGTATCTTAAACACCTACTTATTTATCTTAAAGTACCTATTTTATATTCTTAAAATAACTACTTTTAGATTTGAAAACTATAACTTTGTTACTATAGAACACCTACTATAAATTAGGGCTGGCAAAAGCTGACCCGACCTGCCAACCTGATTTGAAACCGACCCGAAATTAGCGGGTTTGGGTTTAGATTTTTGACCCAATTAATTAAATGGGTCAACCCGACCTGATCTGTTTATTAAATGGGTTAGGTTTAGGTTGAATTTTTAAACCTGAAAAAAACATGTTTAACCCATTTATTAAATGGGTCATTCAGGTCAGGTCGACCCATATTTAACCCATTTATTTACCCATTGAAAATTTTAAAAAAAGTCATAAAGAAATAAATAATAAAGAGTGCGGCGCCATTGTGGATTTACACCCATAGTATAAATAGTTAAAATGTTTACTTATTATCTTGCAAAGAGAAGAAACAAAAAACTCCTAACATGATACTATAAAACACCTATTGAAAATACCTACTTTAGATATAAAAACATTATTTAACATACTAAAAACCCTTTATGTTGCTTATCACAAACCCCTACTATACATACTAAAAACTCCTACTTTATATTTCATTAATACATAATTTACATTCTAAAAACTCCTACTTTATATTTCATTAATACATAATTTACATACGATAAACTCTTACTTAACATTAAATTATACATCTACACCATACTAAACTCTTATTTATTTTTTTAATTTAATGATGAAAGTTTTGGAGAGGAAGGAAGATAGCCATAAATGTTTGATGTACAAATATACAATAAGGATAAAAGTCATTAATGCTTTGATTTGCTAAAGAAGATGACGGAAAATAATAAGCGTGTGTTTTTAATTTTTTTTTTCTAATAAAATATAGACAAAAGAGATAATCTTTCAAAGAAACCGTTTCTCCAGAATAACGAAGGACCACTTGTGTTTGATACTCCAAAGTGTCCAAGAATGCTAGGGTATTTAGCTTTTTATTTAACTACAAGATATATTATTTTTAACAAATAGCCATAACATATACTACATTAACCTTATATAAAATATATTTATATAACGTAGATATTAAATGGCTACTTCAAATTATTTTAGTTATTGAATTTTCATATTATATTTTGTTGAACATAATATTATTAATCATAGTTTTTGAGTTGTATCAATAATTAAAATCACTAAATTGGATAAGAGGGAGAAAATTACGGAAAAAAGTAATTCAAAAGAAGAATTTTTTATCGAAATTATATCATTTAAAAAATTTTTGTTCTACAATTACAAATTCATGAAATAATTTGCACGTGCGTTTCTATAAGCCTAAAAGACTAGTTTGCATATCAATCAATTTCAATTATTGGTAAGAAATTCTCCTTTTGTTATTTTTGATATGTGTGTTTTCACTTTATAATTTTAATTATATTTCCAAAAAAAGTATAATATTTTTTTATATGAAAAAAATATAATAAAGTAGATGATCAATTTAATATTTACAAATAATATAATATATCATATGAAATCACAAATAAAAAAAAATTTGTTAATTATATTGATCTTTTCCGTTATTTTGACGCGAAAGGAAATTAATTATGGTTACGTAATTGTAAATTTTTTCATTATATTAGATTCTTGATACCAATTCTGATATATTGTTTGATCATTTGCACAAATCTATTAAAAAAATTAATTTTGTTTGCAGATTTAATTTACATATAAAAAGAAGAAAATGGGAAAACATAGGCAAAGTCGACAATCAAATAATGATGGTGTAAATAACTTCAAATGGGGGCGTATGTTCAATGTCCTTGATTATCACCGTTGGCATTATGTCAATAAAGTCATACCACATAAAAAACACCATGCCCATCATCTTACATTCTCTTCAGGTAACACATCATTTTCAATTAATTGGTATTTAACAATAATCTAATTCAAATAGTTTAATTATTTTCTAATAATCTCATACTAAAGCGATTTAGAATAACCTTAAATAATCACTTATATTTTAAAGTGTTTATTTTTTATAATTTTAACAATTTGTCTTGTATGAGACCCTCTTACCATGAGACGGGTCCATAATAACTCATTTCTTCAATTAATTACTTTAAGATCATAAGTAATTGTTTTAAGGTTATGAGTAATTACTCTAACACTATAAAAAAATGATTATATTAAAATTATAAGTAATCACTTTAACGTTATAAGTAATCATTTTAAGACAAAAAATATATATTAAGCCAATCCAATAGGGATAATCTCACCGTGAGACTGTCTCATTTAAGAATTAGTGTAATTTTAAAATCAATTTTTATAGTTTTAAGGTGATTACTTATAATTTTAAAGTGATTAATATAAATTAGATTGAATATATAAATCCGTCTTATAGTGAGACGGTCTCATATTAAATACTTCTATAATTTTAAAATGTAGAGTAGGTGTACAACATATTTTTAGTTTTCCTAGATTGTTCACTTCGTAATTATATTATTTGAGATACAGAAGATGACTCAAATTTGCTTGTTTGCGAGAAGGACAAATGCATAAGAAATGAAGTTATGAATTCCCAAGTATGTACGAATCACAATAACTTCATTATTTTATTAGTATATCCTTAGTTACATTGTTAGATAATTTTTCTAAGTCGTCATAACTAATGATAAAAAAAAAAACTTCAAGTCACAAATTTTTAAATGAGACGATCGATCAATTCTGTTGAACTGACTTAATGTACACTTATTATCTTAAAGTGATTAGTTATAATTCTAGTTAAAATAATTACATGTAGTTTTAAAGCGATCATTTTTAATAGTTTTAGGGGGCGTTTGATATGGATGATAAAGAAATGAAAGGTAAAGGATTAAATAAAAAATAATAATATTACTAAGTATTAAACTTATTTGTTGTTTTTCATTAATATAGTTAGAGAAATACTAAAGTGATTTCTCTTTCATTTTTTTACTCTTAGATGATGAGGAAAATTTAACAAGAGTAATGGTTAACCCCAAGAAATAAAATGAGTTAAATTTTTTTATACCAAACATAAATGCTTTAATTCATTCCGTAAAACATATATCAAAGAGGTCATTAAAGTGATCATTAATAACCTTAAAGTGATCACATATAATTTTTAAAGCACAAATTCTTGTGAGAGATGATCTCTCATCTCTAATTGAATCAGACCATCTCTAGTACGCATTAAGGTTTAATGGACTGAGCCTGAGAAACATCTCTCAGAAGATTGACTTTTTAAAATGATTAAATAAAAAAAATTAACTAATTATAAGGGCGTGTCTCATGATGAAACGGTCTCATATATATTTATTAAAATAAGTTATTTGCAATTTGCAGTTAGAAGCAAAAAAATTGGAAGAGAATAATGCATCAAATAATTTAGGGCTAGCTTGGAGTCCAAAATCGAAGGGATTTTGGTCAGTGCCTATAAGCCCAAAAAGCTCTCGAATAGCAAGAATAAAGAAAAGTATTGTAAAAGGAGTTACAAAAAGAAAGGGTAGGCATAGAAGAAGCTCTACATGTCCAACTGATTCAGTATTAGAGAACAATGAAATTTCTGAGCAAGACATAAAAAGTGCAACCTTAGAACAATTTGATGACACAAAACTAGTGCTTCAAGATCATGCAAATTTATCCATCAATCATTATTTATATAATAAATGTAGGAGAAGAAAGAGTTGGTCATTTCATCACTCTAAGGAGTTTATGAATGTTGTTAGTACAAGTTTAGATGATCCATCACCTTGTTCAAGAGATTCTTTGTTGACTAAACTTGCTACAAGTTGTTACAACACTAAATCTTTAACAAAATCTTCATCATTTCCCTCTCAAGAGCTTTTAAATGCTAATCAATCTTCCTCGATTAGTTTATTTAAGCTGATGATACCTGAAGAAAGTATTGATTCTCGACGTACTAGTCAGTTTGTTGGTAGGAGATTTAAAGATTTAAGACATAAGATTAAAAATTTGATCAAGGAGAATAAAAAGGAGAGACAGAGGATTGCTATGGATGCAGTTCTTCATAAAGTTCCTTATGGATGCAAAATTAAAATTTCGGATGATGGTGGTAATAAAGAAAGTTTGTGTCTTGATATAAATGAAACTGATCCATTGATTTCTCAAAAGAATAAAAAGATTTTAAAAAGAAGATCGACATCTCTTGATGGGTCTATTGAAAAGTATTGTCAGTTATTTCAGACAGCTAGTTTGAGTAGAGAAGCTCAAATAGATACTTTTGAAAAATCAAATTCGAAAGTTATGGATGATCCAATGACTAACAAAAAGCGGTTTGAAAGAATGTTTTCATCTCCAGATCTTCAAGTATTTTTAAACCACCCACTCGATGATTACCATGATAATGTTTTTTCGAGAACACCCAATAGGAGGTTATTAACAAGTTTGAGTAGTAAAAAAGTGGAAAATGACGAGGATATCTTAGTCGATACCACAAAAGAATTTCATACAACCCAAGAGTTTGAATGTATAAATTTAGAAGATTGTGAAAGCAACACTAGTGAAGAAACATTATCATCCTCATTAGACAAAGATGAAGAAAATAAGATGTTACAACAAAATGACAACATGATCGTCGACGTCGTGCAACCTATTTTCACGATCCTCGGTTCATTTTCGGAAAAAAACTCCGATGAATTTAAAGGATCATCTTTAGAAGGTAACATATTATAATAGACTAAAGTAATATAAAATATTAAATTATGTGCATTTCTTATTGCGTAAAATTGCATATAACATTAGCTACTATGGGTCAATTGGAAATAACCTTTTGTCAGTTTTATCATTAACAATGATCAGGTTGCGTACATCCGACCCCAAGTTTTTAGGTTTTCGACTTGGTGGGTAAACATTTTTTAATTCGCATAGTGACCCAAATTAACTTCTAATTACTTTTTCATTTGGTAGGCAAAAGGTTAAGATTTTTGTTGAATTTACATTATTTCCTAAAAATAAACGTCGCGATCATCCTTATGAGGCACATATTTCGAATTTTTTTGAGATGAGTACTTAATTTAACAAAGTACTTAACCTTTTGCCTTACCACATGAAAAATTGAAAACTCCAAATTACTACATGAAATTTCTAGACTCTACACCATGATCAATCACTTATGCGACGGTATCTTGAATTTCCATGCCTGGTAACAGAGTGAGGGGATATTCATACATGTGCCACGACTACAACTGTAATACAAGTGATAATTTGTAGTAGTGCAACAAAGCTTATTAATTTACAAATGGTATATATTTTGAGCAGATTATGAATCAACACAATTACAAGAATTATCCACAGATGGAGAAAAGATCCCAACACAGCATAAATATATATCAGTTGATGACCATAAAAGAGAAGAATTTAAATATGTTGAAGACATCCTAACTCAATCAGGCTATCTAGGAACCAAAGTTATTGGAACGTGGTACTCCTTAGAACAACCATTGGATCCCTCCATGTTTGTTCAGCTTGAGTCAGAAACTTCATTTAATAATAATAATAATAATAATAATAATAATAATAATAATAATAATAATAATAATAATAATAATCATTTACTTTTATTTGATATGATAAATGAGGCATTATTATTAATTTACGAAAGGTATGTATCATACTGGTCTACACCCTTGTGCTCATGCTCACGAATACAATTGATGCCTAAAGGATACCATGTTCTTGAGGAGGTATGGAAGTATATTTATTGGTATATATGTTGCTCTATTCATCCCCACCTTCATTCTTCCTTGAATTACATTACAACTCCTGATTTTGATAAGGATGATGGATGGATGAATCTTCAACTTGATGCTGAATGTGTTGGACTACATCTTGCTGATTTGATTTTTGATGATCTTTTGATTGAATTTTCTTCATAATTAAACTTCCCTTTTCGAACTATATGTATTCGTATATTATTAATTAGTACACTAGTATAAAAATTCGTGCAATACACAAAATTGTTAATATATACTAAACATAAATTTACATTTAAATAGAGACGCAATTACATGTTATCAGTATTAGCATAATATATTCTTATAAAATAGATAGAGAATTTTAAAATATATTGTGCAATTAATGAAAAAATTAGGTTGTTAATATGTACCCCATTAATTAAGTTCTCATTTTTTAAGGCAAATTTGTGAATCTTCCGACAAATTATCTTAATGATTCTTTGTCATAGTCAAAATAATTTTTGATTATCGTATCTTTTGTTTTTTAATAAAATATTTTAGAAATTTAAATTTTGATGAATAAACTTTATTAATTAGCAAATAATTAACATAAAAAGCAAATGTATATTCTAAGAAATTTTAATTGAAAATCTTATGTAGCTCTTAAATTCAAAAATATTGTATTTCAAGAAAATTTTTAAAAATATCTTATTCTAATATACTACTCATATTACGGAATATAGTGATGTTAAATTTGGGAAGAATTATTTAGAAAAGCACATTTTTCAACGCTATACAACTCAAAAAATATTACATGCTATCATACATTATTATACTAATAAAAAGCTTGGAAATTTTCAAGTATCACAACTAAAGAGAGTTTGCCAAGTGAAATTTATTTATTAGAAGAAAAATGACATAATATTTAATCTTGACCAATATTTTTACCATTAAAGTATCTCTGACTAGCATTTATTATAGTTAAATTAAGTAAATTAGAGAATATAATATACTGCATAATATATTGTCATCAATTTCCAAAATTACAGAGTTATTTTAGAGATATAACTATTAGACTAGGTGTTTCTACTGCATAATATCTTTGGCTCTATTTTTTAATATCATGTATTTATATACGTTGATGATAAAAAAAACCGTGCATTGCACTTGTTTCTACACTATTATTTAATTCACCAATAGTTCTATTTTATGTGGCAAGTCGCTATAAGAATGTCATGTGAAATTTTACAATCTTTTTATTAGAATTGTATGATTGTTAAAGGATTAACATGGACGCCGATTATCAAGGAAAATTTTTTAGGGTCCAAAAATTTTTCAGCCCCTCTTGCATCAGACCATCTAACCGTGAGACGGATCCATACAAAAAGTTCAATAGCATAAAAACATATAAAAAAAATGAATTCTGAATTCACACTTGTCTAGAAAATAGTTTTTTTAGAAAAAAATTATTTGGGCTGACCCAATTGAAATCGTCTCACGATGAGATGACCTCACTAAAAAATGAGTGAAAATTTTATTTCGTGTTCAAGATCCATATCAATTTGAATTAATTTTAGATATAATTTATATTTTTTATATGTAATATAAGTTATTAATGTTTTATTATAAAGTAGTTCAAATATCAAAATAAAAAAATTAAAGTATTATATCATTTATTATGCTTTAAGTTTAAGAGGTCACTTTTATCTTTCGCTCTAATAAATAAAACGACCACAAGGATGTGTGTTTGTGTGTGTGTATATATATATATATATATATATATATATATATATATATATATATATATATACATATATATATATATATACATATATATATATATATATACATATATATATATATATATATATATATACATATATATATATATACATATATATATATATATATATATATATATACATATATATATATATATATATATATATACATATATATATGTATATATACATATATATATGTATATATACATATATATATGTATATATATACATATATATATGTATATATATACATATATATATGTATATATATACATATATATATATATATATATATATATATATATATATATATATATATATATATATATATATATATATATATATATATATATATATATATATATATATATACATATATATATATATATATATATATATATATATATATATATATATATATATATATATACATATATATATATACATATATACATATATATATATACATATATACATATATATATACATATATACATATATATATACATATATACATATATATATATACATATATATATATATATATATATATATATATATATATATATATATATATATATATATATATATATATATATATA
>NC_080053.1:12732757-12782757 GCF_026212465.1 Amaranthus tricolor
AAACATTACATTAAACAATGGAGTAATGCACCACATTATTGCATAGTCACTACAAATTCTGACCAACAACAGGATCCAATGTAGTCTGTTCGACTACCGCTCGACCGAGCCACTACCTCGCTCGGTCGAGCGAGCTTCCACTGAAGCTACTGACTTGTTCTGGACATTATTTTGCTCGACCGAGCCAACACCACTTTACCTGTCGAGCTAGGCTCTGCTCAATCGAGCGCCTGGTTGAGCCACTCACAATCTGCTTCTTTCCTTGTTGCTTTGATCAAGCAACTCTCATCAACCGTTCCAAACCTTAATCCACCCATATCCGACACATCTTTATCGTCCCTCTCCAAAGTACAAGACAAAGCATGTTCGATTATATTTTTAAGTTAACGTCATCATTAAAATTATTTGCACTTGCTTTAACATATCTTATTCCCAGATTATTTTTTTATCATTCAACTTATTATTCACTCATAACAAATTAATTGAGTCCTTCTTAATCATAAAGATTACTTTTACCTTAATAGTCATTTAGAGAGTCTACAACCAAATTTAACTCTCTGATCACCTCAAACAACTTACTGAAATTTCATTCAAGTTTTTCTCAAAAATATAGATTCTCTACTGGAATACCTAACGTTTCAATAATATCTAGAAATCAAAATCATTATTTTCTTTGATGATCTTTGCACATAAGTTAACACTTTGATTAATATCCTAAAATTTTCTTAGATTTCATATATTTTAGTTTTACCCTCCATCATTTAATTTATATGCTATCACAAACGTCTAATACTTCCCACAATACTTTCTATTACCTTTTTTTAGCGATTCATCTCCAAAAACTAAATCATTATAACACAATTGGATTCTTAAATAATTCAAATGAACTTTCGCAAGTAATTCAACTGAGCTTTCCCAAATTTTTTTTTCATCCGAACTTCGAAACATAAACTTTGTATATTACGCTTACTAACAAAGTGCATATTTATTTTAAGGAGCTCATTTTCTAAGAACTACACAGTTAAACGTGCTTGTTGAGAGCAATCTTAGGATGGATGGCCTCGTAGAAAATTTTCTCATGTGTGCACAAGTGAGGTTAAATTATACTAAAAAGATTTGTGTTGGTCTGTAGGGCTTGTATAGCATCACCGGTAGCCTGATAGGGCCAGAGTGTTACAGTGACAATTAGAATAGGCTAAATCTTTAAACTAGCTTTATAGTGTTTAGCCCTCAACTACACATACACACTCTGCGCTTACGATAAATAAAATTAACACATTTTTTGTATCATTTTATTAGTTGCATATTTTCTATTCTCGTTTGTAGCCCACGCCCAAATCTTACACTTACTTTATTGTTCCTCGAATATGTAGGAGAGCTCAATCTAGGGATGGCAATTCAGTCCGAATACGATCCTAGTCCGACTCGATCCGAGGAAAAGGTTATCCGACTCTAACTTCGACTTCACGATCCGAATCCGAGTTAGAGATGGACCGGAGTTGGACCTTATTAAAAATCCGACACTCCGACCCTGAAGGAAATCCGATTTTGAATTTGACGTTTAACCCAATATTTTGTTTCCTTTAAAATTCTAAACGTGACTAATTCAAGCTCTCTCTCATACTAATTGTAATTTTCAATTTTGAAAAACTACTTGACATTTTTATGTAGATCAATCAATCAAAATACGACAAATCAGATCAAGAGAAATAAAATACGCTAAATCAAAATGCGAGAAAATTTTGTTAAATTGTAGTATTAGGAATATTTTTCATGTTAAACTTGAATTCAAAGTACATATTTTTTTGTTAAATTGTAGTTGAAAAATATATTTTGTTAACTTCGTATGCTTTAAATCATTAGTACAATATCACAACGATAAAGTTTGATAATAATCCGACTCCGTTGGAGGTCCGAGAGTCCGAGTCGAGGCAAACTTGGAGTATGCATAATCCGACTCCGAGTGGAGGTGGACTGAAAATAAAAATTCGACTAAAATCCGGAGCAAAGTCGGAGTATGTAAAATCCGAGCCGAGTCCGACCCATTGCCATCCCTAGCTCAATCTCTAAAAAACTTTAGGGTTGGTTGGTATTGGTTAATGTGGTTGGATTTGTGACTGATAAATCCTCATATCTATCATTTTCCTACTAACCCTATAATTATTGGTGGATATAACTTTTCATATTCGGTGTCCTATTTACTACTTACCAAATTCATATTACAACTATAATGGATAAAATGCAAAATCTGCTAAATTGTAAGGGCGTGCCATTAAGAAATGATAAGATCATAGTCAATCCCATAAGTCAACATCAAGATTGAACAATATGGTAGTGAAGAACATACTAGCAAAACCCATAAAAGGACACAAAATTCCATTATTACGTGGAAGATAGAGCTTCCTCAACTTGGATGCCAATAATGGACGGTGGCAGAAGCTCGAGATTTTAACCGTTACGATGAGGACAAGTGGACGGTAGCTTCACCACACTCTCTCTCCTCAAGTATTGTTATAATTACGCCCTCTTTCTCTTCAAATATCCGTCCACTACAGTCTGTTTAGATATTATCGCATACAAAGCCGACTTTAATTCTCTCTCTTTGAAAATGTCTTGCTGTGGAGGAAACTGTGGATGTGGTTCTAACTGTGGTTGCGGCAACGGCTGCGGAGGGTGAACTCTCTTCCTTTTCCTCTTTTGATCGTTTGTTTCAGTTTCATGGAGGTTATATGTTTGATGTTTCTCTTAAAATTGAGGTTGATCAGGATTTGTGATTATTTCTGTTGATGACTGTTTCTTTTAATTGATTTTAAATTTCGTTATAGAAGTAATTATTAGAATTCATTGATTGTTGTAAGTAGCCTTATATTTTGGTAAAATTGATTGATCCAGATGCAAGATGTTCCCGGACTTTGATGAGAAGGTTCAAAACGCTACTGTCCTCGTCTCTGGTGTTGCTCCCAAGATCTCGTAAGTGCTTTTCATATTCCTTGATTTTCCGTCTCTGATTACTCTGGTGACGTGCGTGAAAGTTGAGATTCTTGGACATGTGAATTTTGTTCTTCAGTTTGTTTTTAAGAATTCATCATTAGAAAATTGATTGTTATTATGATTTTCGGATTTCGGAGCTCTTCTAGCTTAAAGGGTTGTGAGGGGGCATGTAACATATCCTAGAGCCTCAACCATCAGCTTAAGCTTTTGGTCGAGTTGGTTATTGTACTTAAGAACGAGAAATTAAAATTGAACATTCGAAGTATAATTTGTTTTTTAACTTACTAATTGGATATGAATATTGTCAGGTATGTGGAGGGATCAGAAATGGGAGTAGCTGCCGAGAATGGTGGATGCCCTTGCGGTGACAACTGCAAATGCGACCCTTGCACATGCAAATGAGATGATTATGTTCCGAAAGACGCAGAGCCAACTAATAGGAGCAGCGTTATAATTATGGTGTAATAACTATATATTTGTACTCCCAATTGTGTCAAGATCAAGTGTTGAGACACTATTCTTGTGATTTAAAGTTCTATTTAGGGTTTTTTTAAGAATAACTTATGTCATAGCCTTGAGAAGTGTGGTATGATTGATGTTCTATGTAGTGTTTGAGTTAATATAATATGTGGTTTTATTAGTACACTTTTTTAAATTGGTAGTCTAGTTTTTGTTTGAACTGAAATCGATTTCTGAAATTACCCAAGTGTAATCACAAACAAAAGTAGTCGGGGGCCGATCATTACCCGATTTGCCTTTAGAAAGTTTGTCTTGATTTAATTTGGAAGATTTTTAATCAAAATCAATGTGGACTGGCACGGTTACTGAACAGAATCAAGAAGAAATTGATCGTGTACGCCCCTAATCAAAAGGAAAGCTCACTCAAGATTGTTATCGAAGTAGAACCGAGATGTGTTTAATGGGGTGGGTCGACTCAACGAATTAAGGGTTGGGTCAAATTTTAACAGGTCATAGGCGGTTTGGTCAATAAGGAAACGGGTTATTAGGTTTGGTCAATAACGAAACGGGTTATTATCTATTGAACACCTCTAGTCAGTTTACATAGAGATGTGGTAGAATGTGTGTTATCTCCGCTTTTCTTGTTTTAGCTTATTTCCTCTTATTTACTATTATCGTTCAATTTGATTTTTTTTTATTATTTGTTAATCAGTCTTAAAATGGAGTATATTTTATGGTTAATATATAAGTTAAAACATACTTAAATGAAATTTTGTTTAACTCTTCTCGATGTAAATTTTATTAACACGAATCTTTTATAATTTTTAGTTAAACACAATTTGAGATATTTATAATTGAATATGTGTATTGTCAAATGTGTTAAAATTAAATAAGACAATAACAGTGAATATAAGTGAGCATCATTTTGATTGTTTTGATTTTATAGGAATTAAATAATATAAAATTTAAAATGAAAAAGGAAAGGAAAATTCAAAATTGCTACTTCCTCCGTTCTTTAAAGAAGTTTTTTTCACTTTTCATTTTGGTATTTCTTTTGTTGTTAGAGAATCTTTTCATTTGTATCTCAAATTTTGGACAAAAATAACCTTGAACATCCTCATTTTGATATTTTAATAATGCTGATGATCCCCATATAAACTAATTTTATTTTAATATTTTTATATTCCTTATGGTCCTCACATGTTTTCCATTAACTTTATAAAAATATTTTTTATTAGTTGTGGTCTCCATATTTTTCCACTAACATTCTTTTAATATTTTTTAAATATTTATGGTCCCTATTTTTCTTCCAATAAATTTATTATTCAATAAAATAAAATCCGGAGTAATTTGTAAAGAAAATAGAATGAAATAGAAATATAAAATGTGAAAGGAATATGGATTGCAAGACCTCAACCTTATCCTTTCCTTAAATCAGCACAAAAGTGAAACAGATTGCATGTGAATTTAATAGTAACCTTAGGTAGTGGCCATTGATTCAATGAAAGTTGAAAGTTGTTTAAGGGATGGATGTCTCTTTATCGTCGTCGTTTTGAAGCAAACTATGCACCACAGTGGGACCTACTAACGAAAAAGAAAATCATTATCAACAAACAAATATTACATTGTTTATCATCACTTTTTGACTCTTAATTGAGGATAATGATTGATTTACATTTTCAGCCCTCATATTTTATGGGAGTACTAAATTTCGCCATTTCTTTTCATTTTATCGCCACCCCTCTCACAAAATTATGTATTTGTCCCTTGAAGTTTAAAAAATTATAAAATTGCCACTCCTTACAAATTTCTTATTTATAATAATAATAATAATAATAATAATAATAATAATTAACTTTTTATATTCTTAAAAAAGAATATAAATAAAATTAATAATAATAACAGTAATAATAATAATAATAATAATAATAATAATAATAATAATAATAATAATAACAACAACAATAATAAAATTAAAACTAATAATTATTATTAAAAAAAAAATTGAGTCGCCCAAAATTAGGCGATTGAACCATGGTTCAATCGCGCAAAAACTGGCTTGTGCAGGTCTAACCTATGACCTTCACGTTATTAGTACAACGCTCTAACCAACTGAGCTAATAGACCACATTAATCTATAAATTATTATTATTATTTTCCAAAAAGAAAAAAAAAAAAAAAAAAAAAAGTGAGTCGCCCAAAATTGGGCGATTGAACCATGGTTCAATCGCCCAATTTTGGGCGACTCACCCACGGTTCAATCGCCTAATTCTGGGCGATTCAATTTTTTTTTTTTTTTTGAATAATAATTATTAATTTTAATTTCATTATTGTTATTATTACTATTATTATTATTATTACTATTATTATTATTATTATTATTATTATTATTATTATTACTACTGTTATTATTATTAATTTTATTTATATTCTTTTTTAAGAATATAAAAAAGTTAATTATTATTATTATTATTATTATTATTATTATTATTATTATTATTATTATTAAAAGGGAGTGGCATTTTTGAAATTTTTAAAAGTTTAGGGGCATAAACGTAATTTCATGAGGAAAGGGGGTGGCGAAAAAATGAAAAGGGTGGCGAAATTTAAGGATTGGGTATTTTATTTACCCGGGCCAGAAATATATTGTGAGTACTATAATATATAAAATATAAAATTTTAGTAATAGCAGTGTCTAAATTAATAAATTATATCAACAGTAATTATTGAAAAGTAAAAATTAAATTTTATATATATATATATATATATATATATATATATATATATATATATATATATATATATATATATATATATATATATATATATATATATATATATATATATATATATATTAACTATCATGTGTATTTAATTACTTGATTTGAAATTTTGTTATATTTTTGAACATTAAGTGATTTTAAACTTTATCGGTTTATGTTATTTAAAATTTGGTCGTTGTATATACACTTTAAAAGATAAAAAAATTGATAATATTTCGTTATAAGAGCTTGAATGTTGGGAAAATTCATATATTTCTCTCAATTAGTGTAAAGTATTAGAAGATCCTCATTAGTCGAAAATGTTTAAATAATTTTGTGCGAATAGTCGAAAATTGTACTTCATAATATATTTTAAAAAAATTTTCAGGAAACTAGATCCAGACCCTAGACCCGCCAGATCCTAAGGGTCTGGTTCCGATTCTAAAATTTTCAGACCCTACAAATCTGGATCATGGTCCAATAAAAAAAATTAGGGTCTGGATCTGGGTCTTGCTTGTCCCGACCCATATTTCAACCCATGTCCATCCCTATTTGAGAGTTAATGTTTGTACTCTTGAAGATTGGATACTTGAAAAATGGTGTGATCATAGGGTATTATTCATAGTTAATCAATAGATGAAATTATTAATATCAAAAAAATATTGGATTATTTTAGGTAATTTTTCTACAAATAAAACTACTTCTCCCAAGTTTCAAGTTAATCAAAATGAAATCAATACAAATACTAACTAAATAAACGGAAAAAAAAAAAAATCAACTTAATTAAAATGTCCTTTTTTTTTTGAAAATTAATGTTATGTTGAAAAATCAAAAAACATACAAAGAGTAAGGATATACTTCAGAGGAACAAAAGAAATATACATGTTGAATGATAAATCGACACTTTTATAAATAAAACACTCACTTTAAATGTATAAACTAGCCACTTTAAATGTCTCACCATGAGATGGTCTTATATAAGAGTTGCTCAATTTTGTTTACAAAGATACAAGTTAAATAATTGTAGAATGAGTGATTATTAAAAAAAATTATAAGATAGGCAATCTAAATTGTTTTAGCTTACACTAGAGCCCAATTAATTTCCCTTATTTGAGGATAGAACTAAAGTCCAACTCATATCTCTCAAACTAATAAATAAAATTACCCCTTATTACCTATTTTGTTGCATATCAAAAGTCCACCAATATTTCAAAATTGGGAGGAAATTTTATTATGGCTTGTTTTATCCAAAGACATCAACAACGTCATACAAGGATAGCTTTTGTGTGGATTATATCAAGCCATCTAGTATCACAAGTAGTTCTACTCCATTTTTCAATTGGCAAAGTTTATCAAGAGGAAATTTGGTGTGATGTTTTGCCTATTGATACTTGTTACGTTCTATTGGGATGACCCTGGTTCTTTGATTGAAAAGTAATGCATGATGGTTACCACAACACTTACTCCTTCACCAAAGACTGTAAACACATAACTCTCATCCCCATTAGAACCTCTTCTACACCTCCACAAAATCTTAATATGGAAACAATGTCACCTTTCCTCACTTCACCTAATACACCTAAACAACTTGAACTTGAGCCTCAAGAAGTTGACATTCACAACAGTCTAGATGATAGAGAAACGTTCAAGAATTATGTAAAAGGTGCTAACAAAGGCGAACAATGGCCTTTAGGTGTACATGAGCATGCAGGCAAAATTCATGTCCAAGTACTAAGTTTGAGGACAAACTTTTCAAAAGAAGGAGAGAACAATCTGTTGTAAGATCGCCTATCACTTAGGGGTTCTTACAAGCTTCAACAAAGGAACGAAAGAAAGAAAAATGAAGGAATGTAATTGTGAATTTCGCATGGTAGGGAAACTGATTTTTTTTTTGATTGATTTTCGACACAATAGTGAAAGAAATGATAATGGCTAACTCAATACTCACTATAAATCCATGTAGCAGGTAAAGAGGCTCTTAAGGCACAAGTGTAGGCGCCAAGTACACTAAGCTTAAGAAATTTTGCAAATACAACTCTAATCCAAGAATCATACAAACAACGAGGATTGAAACAAAGCGTTTCTAGTTTTCTTTATCATTAATCATCTACAACTAAAAACGTAATATATTCTGAACTATAGATAAAGGAAAGCAAAATGAAAGAAAATTAACTAAAAACCGACTAAGAAACCGTGGGTTAATGGCCAGCCATAAGACGTGTGGTAGTTAACAGTTTGGCCGGTTGTAACCTCTTGGTAATCGCCTCCTATGTGTCCATTCTGTAAGCAATTTCTCACATAACTTCCGTTCCATGATTTATTACTTACAAAATCGAAAATAACTTCTAGTAACTTGCATAAAAACTGAAAATGACTACCTAAAATAACTAACTAAAATTTTTGATTTTTAATATTGCTTACATGAAATAACTACCTAGCTAATATGGACTAAAAGGACTTTAAAATGATGACTTTGAAGATGATGATTTTAAGCATGTATTCCACACGCCCAAAATGCTTGAAGTTTAACTGAAATTTCAGACCTCATTTTCGTGCTTTTGCTTGATCTTCGTCTTTGTTTGCTTCTTGATTTGTACTTTGATACTTGCCTAAAGACTTCTAAAATACTTAAAGTAACATGATGTTTTTTAACTAAACAACTAACACTGAACATAAAAGGTTCGACTCGAATAAACACAAACTAAGAGCTAGTAAATAAAATTCAGATTTGATTAAGACAATACTTGACTAAGGATGGTCTTTGAAAGGTGGATTAAAAACTGCTTGTTGAATGAGGGTGGTGCGCCAACATTAAACTAGCATTGCAAATAAGATTGAGTGATGGCTTGATATAATCCACACAAAAGCTGCCCTTGTATGATGTTGTTGATGTCTTTGGATAAAACAAGCCATGAATAAAATTTCCTCCCAATTTTGAAATATCGGTGGACTTTGATTTGCAACATATCTTTCAGTTTTTTTTTAAATTTAAGTATTGTCACTGGCCTACCCAGATACCCATCTAGGTCCACCACAAGGGCGGATCCCTAATCTAAACCAATTCTATGATGAAAAAAACCTCAATAACCCACTCACCGGTAACTCAAAGCCATCATCAATGAGAATTTGAACCCTCTTCATAAAATCATTTGGCAATTCCCACAATCATAATAAAGCGTAGCTTGATGATATATTATCTTTGTTCCGTGTTATGCCTTTAAGTAGGCAAGTAGAACTTTTTTCTGGTCGTTATCTGGAAAAAGTTTAAATTAAAGTCTATGTTTTACGGTTTACCGTCTAGGTATATTATAAAGTAAATATAGTGGGATAATATGGAACAAAAAATAAATCCACTTGGTTTCAGACTTGGTACAACCCAAAGTCATTAGTCCCTTTGTTTTCACAACAAAAAAACTACTCGGAGGGTCTACAAGAAGATCAAAAAATAAGGAATAATCAAAAAAATAAGGGAGAATCAAAAAACTACTCAGAGGGTGCTTCAAGAGCTTTTCCAAAAATATACAGCTGAATCCTTTTACACATAATCAAAGATAGAACATTTCACACACAAACATTAAAATAAAGATAGACAATACCCTTTACAAGTCAGTCAGTAAACATTCTCTACATCTTGAACTCATTATATGTTCATTCATTCGAAGACGCGCTTTGCAGCTTTGCTAAACAAGTGCTGCACCTGCATATGCATATACATAACTTAGCCATGCTCAACCAAAACACTCCAAATACAATTCCAACATATTACCAATATTCACCTGCTTGTATGAAAGACCAATCTTCTCTAGATCACTCAGCTGTACCAAACAAGACTTGTTAAAATATGTCAAAACAGTGAAAAAAACAATTACATTTCAAGTTTTCATCATCTTTTACCGATTTCAAGGGACTGCTTTCTCTAAGCTCGATGATGTACTCTGCTCGCTTCACTCCGATGCCCTATAATATAATCAAGCTTGATTAGAAATTTGAATTTTTTGATAACAGTCAAATTTTGAACCGAGCAAAAATTGACTCGGAACAAAACCAGAAATTAGTGATTTTATAACTTATAACCCAGAAGTTTCAACTTGTGCCGAAGACAACCCAACCAAAAAAGGGAAAAAATTAAGACTGTATTGACCCATTTTCACCATTTTTAATTCAACAATCATTTTTAGCCGGGATCCACTACAAAACAAAATAATTACATACATATTTTGAAAAAAAAATTTAATGAGCAAAAAAGTTAAAAGTCAGCAACCCATTGGGTTGACTCAAACCCGACTTGACCCGCCTGCAACTCATTCAATGTGAAATTGATCCAACCAAAAAAAAGAACCGATCTAAAACCCAATCAACCGGCCAACTATTTTGACAGGTCCACTAAGAACCATTATTCATGCACATACCTTGAGCTCCACCAGCTCCTCCCTATCAGATAATTAACACATTCGTCAAACTTCGACAAAACAAGATAAGGATTTCAAATTTTCAATAATAACACCGAGAGACCTTACCTAGTTGCGGTATTGAGGAAATCAATGTACTCCTGAACTAGATGGCTCTGAACACAATAAACAGAAGAAAGCAGTTAGCAAAGTTACTGATAGATCTGCAGAACAAGTAAGGACCAGTAGCTTCATATTAATTACGAAAAAAAAGTACCTTTAAATTGGAAGTACGAGCATTAAATCTATCCAGTGGTGTGTTACAATCTTGAAACTTTTCCCGCATCAAAATGAAAGGAGTTTTTGGAGCATCCGAATCAAGGAGCAGTGAAAGCACATCATCTCTAGATGAGACTTCTTTAATTGTCATTTTTGTTATATTGGAATTAACTGGGGTTAAAGCCATCCTCGTTGGACTCTGACATCCATTGATATGGAGCCTGTTTGGCGGCAATTGACAGAAGTTTCCAGCTTTATTGTTTTCCTCATATTTCTCCAAGCTCTCATCTGCAGTAAATAAAATCCTATGCATGAACTAAACTTATCCTTAGCGCCATCTAGATTAGAACAAAAAACACAATCCTAAGACATAAAAGCAGTTACCAGGCAAACAGGCTGCTGATGCAACTTTGGTGGCATTCACTGTATGGTGCTTTATATCGTTAGCAACAACCTCCTTCACCTGTCAGCAAAGCATGTAATTTTGAGAAAGCTAGTTTATTGGATGAGAACTTACGCAGATTCATGAAAATAACGCTAGTTTATATTGGATGAGAGCTTATGCAGACCTCAGATAAGCAATGTCCAGAGATCACCAAATCTTGAGATGCTAAATTGCTATTTGATTGCTTATCTACCAGAATTTTCTGAACCTCATTTTCTCCACTTAGTGTTAAGTTTTTAAAATCTTGCAATTCCTGAGCACAACCACTCTGCAATAACATTGAAAATGTTAGCAAAGCACCTACTAAGTTCCATGAGAACTTAATTCATGACCATCCCAACTGACAAAGTAATGCCTATCATAGTGCCAATATGCATTTTCACTGGCGAATATGGGAGTGGTCATGGTTATGTGATAACAGGGTGATCTGGGTGTTGTGTTGCCAAACTCAGTTGCAACCACAAGATATGAAAGTTATAAATAATAGGGTTTCACCCTTTTGCAATGCGAGAAGTATCAGTATGGTAGATTTAAAAACTTACAACTTGGTCAATCAAACATTGGCATAGTACAAAAGAAAGTAATAAATCCTCTTACTTACATCATCTTGGAAAGAATCAGATGCTACTTCACCATCAAACAGTTTACTTGGGGGCATAGACATGAAGCTGTACAACATTGGATACTAGATTAGAAAGTCCATGTAGTAGCTTAACCATCAAGCAAGAAAACTATTCTAACATGCTCACCTGTCCGTAATGGTGATTCTTTGTCTTGCAGATTTCTCCTTCACGGAGCTATGCAATACTGCTTGTTTGTTCATACAACTGCGGTTACTAGGAGACTTGAGGTGAAAAGGAGAACTGAATGCATCCTTTCTCTGAGAACTTCTTATCTTTCCTTTCGACTCAAGCCAAGCTTGCAATTTTGCTTCCATATCAATCTTAACCTTTGGAGTTTCTTGTTTTTGTGTCAAGGAAACAAGATTAGAGACCTTTCGTGAACGAGCTGCTAAGCTAACAGTATAAACTGCCTCTTGATATTCCCCGGGATTCTGCAACAAAATAAAACTATTAAAAGATACAGTTATATTAAAAAAGAGACTCTATTCATGGAAATAACTCGACAGTAATCCTACAAAAGATTTGGTCAGAGAAATTTCTTGTTCATTTGACCGTGTGTATGGACTCTTAATAGATATGCACAAAACCAATTTCTATAATCAAAATTACAGACTTTAAATTACTATTGACTCATCTTTTAATTTAGAACCATACCAGACAAGCTACCATCAGTGCACTACTTGTTCCTCCAAGTGAATCCTGTAGTAAGCGAGTCAACTTGCTCTCCCTGTATGGAACCCAGGGTTTGTTGTTGTTCAAAGCATAGATGACATTGGATAAAGCAAACAGTGATTGATTTATCTTAGCACTTTCTTGCAGCCTGATTCCTTCATTGCCAGATCTTCTGTTGTCTTCATTACCTAATATTAATATCATATCAAGTTAACAACTGAAGAAATCACATAACTCGTAGGACACCAATCATTTAACTGTAGCGTATTTATTCAACCTGCTAAATCTATAAGGTTCAGCTTCCCGGTAACACTCGCTTCTTGTTCTTGATCAGAAGGTTTGGATACTGTGACTACAAGTACCCCATGGCTCCTGCTAGAAACATCATTTAGACCAGTATGAGAAACTTTACGTCTCTGGATGCCACGAGCAAAGACTTGTTGGAACTCGAACATTGAAGTCACCAAGACACGAGATAGTCCTTTAAGGTGTATCTGCCCTTCTTTATCATCCAACACAGAAATCTCATTTGCTTTGAGCTCTAGAAGATCATAGCACCTATCTAAATAAACTTCATAATATGATATCTCAGCAATGCATCCTGTGGCTTCACACTTTGATAGTATAGCAGACATGGCTAGTTGTATCAACCCTGGCTGCAAATCAGTCCCCTGCATGATCATCCAATATTCTTCTATGTAATTCCAACAATAAGAAACATAACTGTTTCAATATATATATTTAAAACTATTATCCTACCCCAGATCTTGTGCATCTCTTTTTGTTTACTTATGGAAAATAAGTTTCGGAGATCAATTTTTGTCAAGTATTTCCTTTCCTAAAATATGGAATTCAGTTCAATTAAAATTTCTTGAAACCAAAAACAAGTGTAAAGGTTTAAGATAAGCCCAGAACTACCACTAAAATAAAATGTGCATATACAAACTCTAACTACAAACCTTAGTTATTCTGATATTATATACTCTATCAAAACATTTTACGAAAACGAAACAATTGCCCACAATAGGATAACAAGGATCACTAAATCTCAATATGAACTACAAAACAGTAAAGGTGATTTAAGGATACCTGCATAGTGTAAGTCTTGCCACTACCAGTAGCGCCATAAGCAAAGATAGTAGAATTGCAGCCTTGGAAAATCCCTGAAATTAAAGGCTCGACTTCTTTCTCGTAAATCCTTGCGATGTTGTTTTCGTCTTGCCCATAAAACCCGTCCAATTTAAAGCATTCTTGTCGACTAAAAACAGAATCCAATCATTTTAAACCAAAAATCTAACAAAAAGAACAAAAGAATAAACCCAGAAAGTAGAAACAGGTTAACCCTAACCTGGTGTTTTGGTCTTTAAGATGGACGGAAACTTCATCTGTTAAGTCGAAGTGAGCATCATCATCCAGAATCGATGCACAAGGAACTTGATTTTCTTCCTTTAATACAATTTCATGGGCGAGAAAAGGGCGCACTCTAACAACGACACGAACTTTTGATGTTATCGTGTTTGATTTGGAGGATTTCGCAGGAGTTACGGATTTCAAATGAGACGCCATTGCAGAATATCTTGGGAGGAAAAGAGAAAGATAAATGAGGGGGAAAGCAGAGACTGAAGAAGAAAGAGAAATGTGACGGTTAGAATTAATGTTCTTTTTTCTCGTCGTCTGCACTTTGAAGCAGTGAGTAACCGTTTGTTTTTTGAATTGCAATCAGTGATTCAGAATTCAAAAACCGACTTTCCGGTTTAATAGTATAATTATGGAGAGAGTCGAGACAAAATCACGATTATGTAGGATAGTTGTAAATAACTGTCATTTACCAATCAAGTTAATGACATGTAGTTATAGTTATTATAGTTATAGGTCTATTAACTTTAATGATTTTATTTTTTTATTTTGATTATTTTATTAATTATTTTTAGGGTATTTTGCAAATGACCGATAGTTAGCAGTAGAGGTGATCGAACACCGGGCGGGGCCGGATGAGAAAAAACTGCACATTGATGTGGCCGGGCTGGGCCAAACTGCGGGCTTAAAAGTTCCTACCCAAACCCGTAATATGCGGGCTTGCGGGCCTATTTTATATATTATTTAATTGTATCATACAATAAAACTAAAATTAAAATATTATTTTTTCATTTTCAAATTAATTGCAACTTAGAAAAATGTCATTATTAATTCTTTACTCTTAATTTTTGTTTAATTTTTTTATTTATAAGTTGAAATATAATTAAGTGATATCTTGTTTGAATCATGTCATTGCAAAGATTATTAATATATAACTTTTGTAATTTTCATTACATATAATTAAGAATATTAATAATTGAATTAGTACATCAAACTTCATAACAAATAAAATATTGCAAGAATATTAATAATTCTTTACTCTTTTTCGGGTCGGGCCGCGCCGGCCCGCGGGCCAGATGTCAATCCCAAACCCGTCCCAAAAAAATTCGGGCCATTTATTTTCTGCCCAAACCCTCACCTTTTCGGCCCGGGCTGCCCATGATCAGGTCTAGTTAGTAGTTAATAGCTAATTATAGTGGCTGATTTGATCAGCTAGTTTTATTAACTGATTTGACCAGCTGATTTTGAACCCACTGCTATAAACAGTTTGTTCAAAAACAACTTATTCGTATCAATAAGTTGTTTGAACCAGCTAATTCACCAAACACTAGCATTAGCTGGTTTGACCACCCAACCCTCTATTTATATCAAAATAACCAAATTAACTCAATAAGCTAATTTGCCAAATACCCCTTTGTCTTTTTATGGTGATTTACGTGATTAACTTAGATTTTCTAAATTTTATAATGCTTTTTGGTGTTTTGTTTTATTTTTTTTATTATTTTATACTCCCTTCATTTCAACGACTTTATCCCATTTTATTTGGGCAAAAGTATATTGAAGTCTTAATATCTCTAATGGTGCTTAACTAAAAATTATAAAAAGTTGATATTAATAATCCTTATGTTGAGACAAAATAAAAAAGATTCCACTTGACTATGTTTGAACTGTGAATAGTGTAAAAAATTCAAATAGAACAAAGTCACTGAAATAGGGCTAGTATATTTTATTATTATATTTTGTTGTGGTGATTTGTAAATTACAGTTATTGATTATGAATTTTTTATAATTATATATATCTTTTAAAAAAATTTGAAAAAATAAACCTTATTGTTATATTAATATAAATAAACTAGTATAAAAAGTTGTACAATATAAATTGTATTTATTAAGTTTAAATTGTTTCATAAAAATGTGATAATTAATATAATACTTCAATATAACATAATACTTCTATATGAGAAAAGACAAGAAAATTTCACATGTCGTTCTTATGGAGCTCCATAAGATGAAAAAATTTTATTGGTTGATATTAGCTTATGTGACAAATAAAATTAAACAACCTATCATTTTTAGCTATTCTAAAAATTAAATACATTATGTAATTAACCATTTTTGAATACAATCTATTAAAAAGACTGGAAATTTTCATGTGTCATCATCCTCATGGAACTACACAAGATCGAACGCTTTAATTGGTTGATGTGGCTTATTTGAAAAATAAATTAATCAACCTGTCATTTTTAGTTATTTTAAAAATTATTTAAATTGTCATAATTTACCATTTTATTTTTTTATTTTATTTTTTCAATAATTTACCATTTTTTTTAAATAGAATAAATTGAATGATTGTGGCTTTGATTGCGCTATATTAGATAAATTTATGATTTGAATTTATTATATACTATAAACTTATCATCTATGTAAACTAAATAATTTGAATCATAAAATATAATAAAAAGACCGAAAAATTCCACATGTCATTCTCATGGAGCTCCACAAGATGAATGGATTGTATTGGTTGTAAATCAACTTGTTAATTTTAGCTATTTCAAAAATCAATTAAATTAAATTATGTAATTTACTATTTTTAAAAACAGAATGAATTGAATAATTATATGGCTTATATTGAACTATCACAATGTCGCATCCAGGATTTAAACCCTTAGGGGCACCAACATACGAATTTCAATAAAATTTCATTATAAAATAAACAACTAAATTTTTTTCATTTGTCCAAATAATATGTACTATTCCAAAATAGCATTTATCAAACGCGGTCTAAATCTAAAATGAAGTGAGATTACTAAGAGTTTTTTTTTTTTTTTTTTTTTTTTTTTTTTTTTTTTTTTTGAGTAAAAATGACTAGGAGTTTAGGACTTAATGAGTGGTAAAAATGTTGAGCAAATTAAAAGTAATGTATAAACTCATTACAAATTTACAACTGAACTAATCTTTATTACTCCATTTTTATAAAAAAATTGCTTAGAGCACGTGACATGATCTTTGACCCCTACCTAGTTTCGCCACTGCTATCATATAACATAAAAAAATAAAAAAAAATTCCATATAGCTCCACAAGATGAAAGGCTTTTAATTGTTGATGTTGGCTTTTGTGGCAAAAAAAATTCTTCAACCTGTTATTTTTAGCTATTCTAAAAATTAATTAAATTATGTAATTTATCTTTTTAAAAACAGAAAAAATTAAATGGTTAAATGATTATGGCTTTGAGCTATATTAGATAAATTATTGATTTGAATTTATGATATCATGCAATTATACAATGCAATATATTAAAAACATTGAAAAATTCCATATGTCATCCTCATAGAGCTCCACAATATGAAAGGATTTTATTGGTTAGTATTGGATTATTTAGTAAATAAAATTAATCAACCTGTTATTTTTAGCTAAGCCAAAAATTAATTAAATAGAAAATTAATGGTTAATTAATTTGAATATTAAAAGTTGTTAAGGAATTTTTTAAGAAAATTATTTTTTACTATACAATATATTAAAAAGATTGAAAATTTCATATGTCATCCTCGTAGAGCTCCACAATATGAAAGGATTTCATTGGTTAATTAGATAGCTTCCTGTGTAAAACACGGATGAAATAAATATTCACTTATATGAATACATTAATATTAATCTATAAAGTTAATTTATTTAAACCATAAACATAATCTTTAAATCTTTGTATTTACTATAATAATATAATTGACAAAGCGAAGAAATAATTTATTACACAATTATATTAAAACATATGTGTGAATAAATAGACAAAAAATTTACCATCAATCAATAAAAGTTTATCAAACTGATTACCGTTAAACTACATTATATTGAAGAAATCACCCAAGTAAGTCAAGAAATGTCTGTCAATAGTTTTTATTAAATGTTATTACTTCAATTTTAAAATGCAATAGAATACTTTGTTTATTATAAAAAAATTATTCTTTTATCTATGATTCCACCACTGAAAGATTTTAGATTTTCTATCAAATATTATATTTTTAACCTAATTTGTAGATTTTTATCATGTATGATTAAAATATTTTAAAAAGAACAATAAAATATATAAACAGAATATAAAATATAATATAAATTTTAAGCTTAAGACTTAAGATTGTGCATAAGATGATAAAAAATTTAATTATTTTATTTTTTTTCTTTTTATGGTTGGATCACTTCTTAATGAAAATTCAATTTGTACATGTTCGAAGAATTATGTTCATACTTTTAATTGGTATAGTTTTCATAAAATCATGATTCTTTAACAAAAGCTCTATTTGTTAGAAGAATCGTGTTCATGACTTTTATTTGATTTAGTCATCATAATTCATAATTCTTAAGCAAAATTTCAACTTGTTAGAAGAATTATGTTCATGATTTTTAATTTATATACATAGGAAAAAAAATGGATAAGCGATGTAAATATGTTATTTTAAAAGAATGTTTATATTTTTGTTTCATAATTATGGAAGGTGATGGAATTTTGTATATATATATATATATATATATGAATATTTTAGTTTTTTGAAATTTGTTATAAGTTTAGTTGATTTAATTATTTTTTATTAAAGGGTGATAATATGCATTGTCATGTTACGGTTTATGCGTTGTGATTAAATATTGTTGAATTTGAAATGAGATTAAAAGGATTTAATTATTCTTTAAAAAAGTAGAAGTCTGGAAAAAAAATTTGTCTCGAGAGTCGTGCCCCAAAGCCTTCGAGGATGAGTGCGTTTTGTTCGTCGTTTCGCTCACGATTGGATTAAAAGTCGTTTAAAATGCTAAAATTAATAAAAACAATAGTATATGGACGTTAAAAATTATGAAATTTGTTACCCAATGTAACTAATGCCTTGCGGACGCAGTGGTGAAGTCGGATATTTTGTTTGAAATTTCTGAACTGTCCAAAATAGGCTATAAAGTTACTTGTCGTTTTTTAAAATTAAGAAACATCGAGTTTTATGGATTCATCATTTAATATTATGAAGTATAATGGTGCCTTGATGGCATAGAGTAGATGCGATGTGTGAACATGTACTAATACGTGATTTTTGTTTAGGACCTCGATTCATAAGAGGTTGAGATACCATACATGTGGTGATTGTGTTGGATTGCCGTGCTACTAAGGTACACGCTTAGACCATACTTTTGTAATTGGTTATGTAAAGTAATGTTGTTTTCATTCTGTGATGTGTTGTTGTATATCACTTAAGGTTTAGACACCTGAATAATTTGAAAAGGAGTTTAACTTGGAAATTGAGGATGATTGTGTTTATCGCCCGTATGGGTTGTTAAATTAGATTTGGGATTATCATTATTTTTGGAACCATGGTAGTGTGGATCATTACGATCACCATGGAATTATTATTATTATTATTATTATTATTATTATTATTATTATTATTATTATTCGTTCCCATGGAAGTTGTGGATCATTATGGTCACCATGGAGTGTATGCATACTCTTTACCTTTGACGACCCGAACAGGACGAGCAACGTCTTAGGTTCGAGGTTGTCTTGAGATTAGCTCTCTTATGTGTATTCCTCCAAATTTTGGTAACACTCTGGTGATTCGAATATGATGGGCAACGACATGAGTTGAGGAATTGAAAAGTCGATTATTAATTACAATTGTTAGAGCCTTTACATGCTAGGATGAACTCATTGTTTGTATGTAACCTATATAATGCACTGTATGAAGTCACTGACGTGTACTGGTTTATGTTCTTTGAAACGTGCAATGATGTTGTTATTCGACAACTAGCAGGTTGATTGCAAGTGGGATTGGATGAGTGAGAATTGGACATTAAAACCTGTAATTGAGTAATCCGATGCATTTGGTTATTGTTATATGTTTGATGAACTTAAATTTATTTTTCTATCGCTCGAACTTTTACCTTATAGACATTAGTTGGTTTTGATGAGGCTGAAAGGTTCACGAGTTGTAAACTTTTAAGACTTTCACTGAATTATTATTATCATTGTCGTTTAGTTATTTCTTTATCACTAGAACGTCGTTAGTCTTAGAATTAAGTTTAACTTAAATTTCCGATGTGTAACCCGAAGTTCATTACATGTGAATATCCAATTCACTTTAACTCGGACTATTACAATGACATTCACCCCCTGGCAGCTAAACAATTCAAAAAATATGATGTCAATGTGTTTTGTGGGTCATATTAAAGAATTTGACCAAGTGTGATGTAATTGTTAGCAACATGGTTGAAACCTTCAACGATTACACCATGTATGCTAGATCAAAGCATCTTATAGATATGCTTGAAGAGATAAGGACAATGCTGGTGAAGAGGTTGGTGACAAAGAGATATAAGGCACAGAAGTGGATCTGTTTGATTTGTCCTAAGGTGCATGAATTGTTAGAAAAAGAAAAGGAAGAAGTGAGCTACTATTACACGTTTTCAAGTTGCTTACTACATAAACACTCTACAAGTTGACATTGAAAAGAAATCATACACTTGTAAGAAGTGGGGCTTGAAGGGCATTCCTTGTTGCTATAGTATTGCTGCATTATATTATATGTGTAAGGATATCGAATCATTTGTGGACAAATGCTATACTAAAGAGGCCTACTTAGATGCATATAGTGGTGTAATACCACCTTTGGCAGGCACTGCCTAAAGCTTATATACCCTTCCTCCCTCCTCCAATTAAGCTTAGCCCAAGTAGACATAAGAAGAACTGGATCAAGACACCCTATAAGGATCCTAAAAAACCTGAGAAATTGACTAGGCATGATTTACAAATGAGTTGCAATTTATGTGGTGTAGTTGGACATAACAAGAGGAAGTGTCTTTGTCAAGACACTTTGACTAAAGCCCTCTAGTACCAACGAGGACTAACGGTAGCCAAGGAAGATTGTTGTTGATGCAATACCACAACAGCCTAATGTGCAACATGATGTTTCTGCTCGACCAGGTCAATTGGGTAGGGGAAATAAACGTTTAAAGAGTGGTGAAGGAAGTAAAGGAAGGGGCAGAAGGGTGTTGCTGGCATGGGTACAGTGGGCCTGTTAACAGGGGTGCTCCCGGCAGTGGTGGTGTTGTGGACAACGCTGTTGACAATAAATGTTATGCCACTACAACTACCATGTATTCTCAATCATTGTTGTTTTGTTCTGCACAAGCATCAATCTCCTTAATGATCCGAAAAATTTGTAGAATATTAGTTAGTTGGTCAATTGATGTAATGTAATGGCAATTACCTTTTTCTATGTAAAGATAATTATGTGATATTTATTTTGCTATGTTTTTTCAAATTCAGTACAAATACAAGTGCAATGAAAATCATTAATGAAAACAAAATCACAAATACAATGGCTTTAACTAAAGTGGCTTGTTTTATAACTTCAATTTTGAGGACATGAACTTCATTCTTCAACGCTTGTTTTTTGAGCTTCAATTTCTGAATTTTATCCGTGAAAGCTCCATTTTCAGCTTCTAATCAATTCAATCTTCTACAATTATTTTATTTGGCAATTACATCACTTTTCTTCTTAAAGAAGTTGCAAGTGAAATCCTACAAGTGACATCCCATAAATTCATAAATAAAGTGGTTAATGTGTGGAGGGAATTTTTAAAAATGAACAGAAAAAATTATATGGAATCCATAAACAATTACTTACAGGCCATTGAAATGAAAAAACTTATCTTCCGGCCAGGTACCCCTCTTCGCCACTTGCAATTTCGCAATAAATTCGTGCTTACATTTCACAAAATGGTTTGAATTTGACCCACTATTGTATGATGAAGAGCAATGGGAGTTAATTGTTACCAAATAAAGTAAAGATTTAAAGTAAAGTGGGAATAAAATTTACTCTCTCCTATTTTTAGGTTAAAAATGAGGAAATGTTGTTACGAGGAAGAAGAAGAAGACATAAGTAAAAGAAGGAAGAAGAATGGTTCAACGGCTATAAATAACATTTGTAGTCGGTTACAAAATTGTTGGGAGTGCTGGCAGCAATACTCAATCAAAGGTCGGATTATTTAAAAATAATCAATACTAGGGGTTATTCACAACAGATTGTCAAAAGGTCGGTTTATTCTAGAAAATTTTTCCTTTCAGGTTGAATAAAACACTCATTCAATTTCTTTCAAAATACACACTTTTCATTGATATTGGAGTTTGAAAATTCAAATATCTACTTAAGGATAGTTAATGTGTTGAAAAAAAGATTAGTTTTCATTCCAGTTCTAACATTTAACTTTAAAAAGACTTAATATGCACCCAAAAAGAGTATGTGACCATGCAAATACACAAGATCCGTGTATTTTCTTTTGGGTTCTAACGCATTGTTCACACATTTAAAATGTTTTTGTTAATTAAGTAGGAAATAGAGATGATAGAAAATCCATGTTAAAATACTTCACTTTTGTTGGTAGAAATCTAGTAAATGGAGAAGTAAAAAACAAAAGTTCAGAGGAAATGCCAAAGGTATTACAAAAATTATGTGGTTAGGAAAGCTAATTGAAGAACTTGAATTTTCACAAAAAGAGACATGTAAATCATTCTGTGACAATAAGGCGAATAAATAAATTTAAAAATCCTGTAAAATATGATAGCACAAAACATGTCGAAGCTGATAGACACTACCAAAGAAAATCTTGAAAACAAAATCATTAGTCTTTCTTATATGAAATCAAAAGATCAGATTGCAAATGTACTCGCAAAATTTGCAGCCTTTGAAGGAGCTTTGTGCAATTTGAGAATTCAAGATCCTAATATCCAGTTTGAGGGGAGTGCAGGAAAAATTAGTTAAATTTAAATTTAATATTTAACGTTTATCTTTTTAGGATTTAAGATATATTTTTTGTTAGAAAAAGGCGAAGAGTGGTTATTTTTAAGATTATCTTTCTTTTATAAACAAATCATATTGACAATTTAAAAAGTAACTTTTAAGAGAAATAATAAAAATAATACTTAAATTTCTTAACAAAAATCCTAAAACTGCGTGTATCTTTTCTAATTTTTGAATATTCATTTTTAATAATATATACTACTTATGAAATAATATCTCTCAAAATTGGCTAAAAAATTAAAGCAAGTGGGTTTAAATACGGGCCCGTTACATATATTTTGACGTATCCGCAGTATTGAAACCAACCACAGCCTACCATCAACAAAATCCAAGGGTAACATTTCACATCGTACCCGGAGAAGTAAAGAAAATTTCGCATACTAGTACAGTATATAATTGTGACGTTACCGTTTTAGCTTTAAATTTCCGTTTTCTTTTTTTCTTTTTTTTCTTTTTTTTAGCCCTAAAAACTCTAAACGGCTGTTAGGTGATGAGGTTTTTAAATTAACAACACTTGCTCCGTTCCAAACAGAAACGTCGGTGATTTATTTATTATAACTCCTAGTATTCGTTAACTTCTGATTTCTCTATCTCTCTTCAACGGGAAAAAAAAAGGAATTTTCCAGTATAACGTTTTCTCTCTCTAGAAACTACAACGGGAAAGACGAATTATAGTTTGTCTCCCGCCAATTTCAAAGGTTAGGGTTTCTTGGATTGATTTGGACTAATATTTTTACATTTGTGTTAAATTTTGGTAGCCTTTTTATTTTGTTTCGTGTGATTGCAATTGAATATGTTGTCAAAATCAATCTGCGGTTTTTATAAGAGTTAATTACATAAACTTCTAGTTAATTTGTTACGGAGTCTTGTGATTCATCCTGTTTTATGATGATTTTGATTTGATTACTCTGTGTTAGATCCGTGTCCGGTTTGTGTTTGGATTTTGATTTTAGGGTTTCTGGACTTCGTGATTGAATATGCTTTTATTTAATGCTGTCTACTTTATGTTTTTGGTACTAATTGATTATTATTGGTGGATTGATCAGGTCTGTAATTGAGATTAGTATATAGGATTTACCTACTTAAAGTAGTAGATGAGTAGATGGTGGAAGGTGATATGACAGTGGAGAAGTGTTCTTTGGAGAACAAACAATCAGCTGCTGCTTCAAGCTCATCAGTTTCTGAAGGTAGTGCTAGTGTTACTCTAAAGTCTAGTAGCCCAACCAGGAGTTCACCACCTCATAGGTACATTGAAGCTCTAATCGTCTTTGATATTAACATAATATGCTTTTGCTGAATTGCAGGTTTTTTTTTCTGTGTAAGAGTAAATAATAAAAGTTAGTTCTGTTCTAGTTATTTTTCTCTGGTGTGTGGACATTGAACTTGTGAATGTCATATTATTGATGATTTTAATCTGTTCCCCTAAAGCATGAATGATTTTAATCTGTGTAAGTAAGTTGTGCTGATGCTACTATTCACCTTAAATAACTTATCATATACGGTGTATGAATGATTTCCATGTAAATGTTAATGGATATAGATTTAGGTGCAAATTTTTGTATGACTCAAATGCAAAGGTTTTTCTTGTAGGACAACCACAGGGCCAATTAGACGAGCAAAGGGTGGCTGGACACCAGAAGAGGTTAGTGATAAATTATTTTGTAGTCTTTTGCTAGGTTTTTCAGTTGAATACATGTTGATAATATAGAACTATGACTTTGGTAATAGAGTGGCTCACTTACTCCATATTTTTTGTTTATGTAGAGAACAATAACCTTTAAATAACGAATTCTGCTATTTTCTCTAATAGATCATATATCCAAAAAGATAAAATCCAAATACTAAATTTAACTTCAACATAACTAACTTTCCTACACAACCCCTCAAGTTGGGTAGTAGGATCTTGATTTCTCAACTTGCACAAAACTCCTTCAAAGGCTTCAACTCTTATAGCCTTTGTGAGTATATTTGTAATCTGATCTTTTGATTTTATATGAGGAAGACTAATAATTTTGTTTTCAGGATTATCTTTGATAAAGTGTCTATCATCTTCAACATGTTTTGTACGATCATGTTGTATAAGATTTTCAGATATACTTATTGCGACCTTGTTGTCGCAAAATAATCTACATGTCTCTTGTTGTGGGAATCAAAGTTCTTTAATACTTTTCCAGGTTACTAAATTTCCACCAACAAAGCTAAAGTATCCTAGTGGATTTTCTAACCATCTTTTTCCCCTTCCCAATCAACAATCGTATAAGCTATAAGGTTTAAGTTATTATTCCTTCCTAATAAAATTCCTCTTCCACTTGTTCCTTTGAAATGTCTTATAATTCTCATTACTGTCTCCATATGTTGAACTTGTGGAAGATGCATGAATCTACAAACGATTCCGTACGCATACACAATGTTCGCTCTTGTGTGTGATAAATATATAAGTTCCAACAATTCTTTGATATTTCCCTTTATCCATGAGATCCGCTCATTCAATAATTTGTAATCCATGATTGGCTATGATAAGCGTCTCTGCTGGTTTGCAATCAATCATTCATGAGCTTGCTAGAAGATCTAAGATATACTTCTTTTGATGAATAAAACCCCCTTTTTCTGATTTTAGAACTCGATTCCAAGAAAATACTATAGATTTCCTAAATCTTTCATTTCAAATTCACAGAGTAACTTTCTTTTTAAATCCTCTATTTCTTTTATATTATCACTTTTTATCATTTTATCAACAAATATAATAAGACATGTGGTAAGATTATTTTGTCTTCTCAAAAATAAAGTATGATCAGAATTACTTTGCTTGTATCCAAATCTTTTCATTGTTGATGTGAACCTTTCAAACCAATCTCCATGTAATGTTCCGAATCATATGAAGCCTTTTCTAGTTAGCAAATCTCTCCCTTCTTGAAATCGTGGAGGTTTTTCCATATAAACCTCTTCTATTTCCCCATGATGACAAGCGTATTTAACATCGAATTGACGAAGATTCCAATTTAAATTTGCAGCTAATGAGAATAAAACTTGAAGTGTATCAATTTTTGCTACTGGAGAAAACATTTTTGAATAATCAAAGATCAATATATCCTTATATTTGTTCTAAGAATAAAGGGATCAAAGTCATTGTATCTGTTGCACCACAAGAAAAGATCCAATGTTCACAACTTGGTCTACATAAAAAAAGATTTTGGTTGGTTGGCGAGTTTGGATCGTGGGTTTTTGTGGGTTGATAGAGATTTCTATTTGGTCAATATTTTGTGCTTTCTGAAAAATTCTAGAAACTTCTAGGTTTTGGTTAGAGTTTTGTGGGTTTTATGGGTGTTGAACCTTTTTTCCCTCAACTTGTTTTTCTCTCTCTTTCGTCATATTTTCATGGCTTGATAGGTTAAGCTTATGAAGGTTGAATTTGGATTTTATGGTTAGTGAAGGATAGAGATGGCAATAGATCCTAGACCTGGCCTAGATTCGATTTGGCTGGTCTGGATCCTTAAAATTTGGATCTGTCGGGTCTGAATTCGTTTAGAATTGACGGATTTGGATCTGGGTCTCAATAAAATACCCCAAACCTGGACCCGTGGATCCTTAGAATCCTTTGGAGAAGGAAGATATTGATGTGTCGAGTTGCGATGTTTTAAGGTTTGGAACCGTTCATGAGGTGCTTAAAGTGAGGCAAATGAAGCTTCACTAAGGGGTGGAACCATGCCTTGAACGAGGCAAGGCATGGGAAGAGGGTTGCTCGAACAAGGCAACACGAAAAATGCATACAGAAGCTCACATGAGTTGCTGCTCGTTTGAGCACCTCACTTACTTGTTGAAGCAGCCTTGGCTGAACCTGTTAGTAGGTTCTGATCTATGTGCTCGGACGAACATGGTTTGTTAGAGCACTCCAACAGTCAGAATTCTTCTATTCTTGTGCATTGATGGGTGCATTATATTCCTTGTTTAATGTAATGTTTATTGCCATGTTTATTGTATGGTGTTAATGTGCATTGATTGGTGAATTAAGAGGGGTTCTAGAATGATGTATGAGCTTGTATATAAAGCATATATCATCCATAGAAACAATCACCACAACAACACATTGTAGAGAGGGCTAGTTCATTTGTAAAGAAGCTTGGGTGTGTAAACCAAAAGAGTGTTCTTACTTCGAATTAGTATTTGTGATCTTTAGAGGTTGTTCTCAAGAAAGAGGGGATTATTTGTATTTGTATTGTTGAATGCAAATCATAAATAAAACCATTGTTGAGGGGAGGTATCTAAGATACCTCATAAATCATTGTTATCCATTGTTTTTGTTTGTATTTCTCATTTTGTTTTTCATTGTTAAACCTCTTTGAAGCTTTTATTACAAATATAATTCCCTATTCCTTAGCGTGTAATTCCCTGATTCCCTACTCATTTCAAACCAAGTCCCCAATGCCCCATAAGCATTCTCTGTACTCTCATTTTAACCCTAGTCCCTACCATAGCTCTAACCTCTTTCTTGTTCTCACTATCTCATCGGTTGTCGGCTGTTGCCTACCCTTACTCTGACATTTGAGTTACTGTACTGTCGGCTTCTTTGTTCTCATTTCGTTGAACAAATGATTTGTTTGGATTGATTTGTTTGGAAACATTTAAGTTGGATTGATTTGTTTGGAAACATTTAAGTTGGATTGATTTGTTTGGAAACATTTAAGGTTTTAACAACCTGGGAAAAACAACTCTAGTAATTTCAATACAATATATTTTTGTAATCACCTTTTACTAAACAAAATAAATATATATTGAGTCATTTATTCATTAATTAACAGTCAAGTGGATGTTTGTTCTTTGAATGCTTGATTTCTTAATTATGGTTTTATACATGTATGCTTGATTTTTTAATTATGGTTATATGCTTCATATTTCATTTTATTGTTTTTATTAGTGGATCTGAGGTATTGGTTATATGTTTTTTTTCTTAATTATCTAATTTAAGGTATAGTATATGTATTTCGTTTTATTGTTTTATGACAATCATTTGTATTCTTTTGCATTTGCCTTCAACACAGGTATTTCATTTTAATGTATGGTTCTATTTTAGGTTGTGTAGTTATATATATTATTATCATTAATCAATGTATATAACTTTGTTGCAATCTCAATTCAAAGCAAATTTCAGTCAAACATGCGAAAATAAGTTGGACTGGTATCTAATCCGTAAGATCCATGGATCCGGATCTTGAAAATTTAGACCCGTAGATCCAAATCCAGATCTGGGTCTTCACTGTGAAAACGGATTTAGAGAGTATTTTTTATTATTTCTGACGTTTTTTGGTAGATAACGTAATTGAAAAAATGGAATTTTTACCGTTTCCGAAAAACATCATTGGCTTCAATACCACATTAAGAAATCTAGAGCGTATTTTTATTATTTATCTCAAAAGTTAAATTACATTTTGTAAATAAGATTTGTTAATATAGAGAACAAATAACCCTAAAATAACTAATTCCACTATTTTCTCTAACTGAAAATATATCCTAAATGACAAAATCCAAAGACTAAATTTAAATTTAAACTTAAACCTAACTAACAAACTTTCCTACATGATTTACTATCTGCAGGATGAAACATTGAGAAGTGCAGTTGCCGATTTCAAGGGGAAGAACTGGAAAAAAATAGGTTTGTTTGTTCACACATCAACAATTTCATAGCATAACATTGATTTTGAAAAATTTAGGTGTTGTCTACTAAAAAAAGCATATGTGATCACAATAATACCAAAGGGCATACTTAATGTTATAGAATTTCCCAAACATGTGGCCTCCGATTGAAAAATTAGCTTTGCTACTTGTTGATATGGGTTCGACAAAAAAAAAAAAAAAACAATTGAATAGAAAATCCATGGTTGGTGATCCGCATTATTTTTACCTTATCTTTACCATAACCAACTACTGGTACCCTATACTCCATGGCTTTTGCTACATCCTTGTAGGCTTTTTCCAACTATCTTTGTTTGGTATCTAATTGCCCCTCCTCCTATTCTCCTCATATTTCCTTCACCAAGTAGATTACCCCTCTCTTAAGCATGGCTTTTCCTACATCCTTGTAAGCTCGTTTTAACTAGCTCGGTTTTGTATTTAATCTCAATAAGCGTATCCTCCTTAAGCATGATAACCCCATACCAGGAATTTTTATGATGCCTTCACTAAGTGGATCACCCCTCTCTTAATTCGTAACCTTTAAGATATCCTCCAAATGTTTTTATGCATGTTGTCAACAAATTTTTGTGGCAAAAAAGGTTTGCTTTTGTCGAGATGATGTGCTAGAGAAAGTATGATGCTCAAACCTTTTCTTTTAAAAGCGCATTTTACATAATCATAGTTCTTAGAAACTCTTGAATCACATGATAAAGAAGTTTTTCCAAATTTTATTTGTGAACTAAACTACAACTTTTAAGAGTTCTAAAAAATACAACTTTGCATTCAGTGTATATTTTGAATTTTTGTTATAGATCAAGGTTTTGATACTATTGTCTATTGTTGATTTGATGATGCTAAGCCTTGGAACTATATTGATACCATATTTTATGTGGACTATAAGTCAAAGCAAAACAGAGTACCTGGAATGTAAGTTTAGCACAAACGAGATAACAAAAAGCACTTATAGTTAGAAGAGAGAGAAATCGCTCCAAGTGGATACTTCAAATGCCTTGGTTCCATATTTTAGAGTAGTAAGGATATCCAAAAAGATGTGACCCATAGAATTTAGGGTGAGTGGCAAAAATAGGGAGCAACAACTAGAGTAATATGTGATCGAGGTGTTCTCCTAATGTTAAAGTGCAAGTTATATTGAACGGTCCAACGCTATTATAGGGATTAGAATGTTGGACTTTTGGAAAATCATGGTAGAAAGATGAGAGTAGCGAAAATGTGAATGCTTCAATGAATTTGTGGGCATACCTTAAGGAATAAAATTCAAAATGAAGATAAGAAAATAGAGTTGCAAATATTGAAGAAAAGTTGAAAGAGAATCGTTAAGATGACTTGGTCATATGCAAAGATGGGTATTAGTGAGTAAGGAAGATAGAAAGTTAGAGTTTGGGAGACTTAAAAAAAAGGGCATGAAAGATTGAAAATGACTTAAAGAACAGAAATGGAAAATAATATGAAAGATGTAGACTCACAAATTGAGTTGCTAGAAAATCGAAATGAATGGAGAAGAAGAATCCATGTGGACAACTATTTGAATTGATAGATATATTTTTTCATGTAGCCGATCCCAATCTTTTGGGATCAAGCTCTAGCATTGTTGTTGATATTTCATCCTCAGCTTTTTGTGTTTAGAAACTTAAGTGTATAGTTGGCCAAAACTTTATTCCTTGTTTTCATAAAATAAGTGGCATTAAGGTGGAATGTTGTTGTTTCCCTTATGAATAGTAACCTTAGCAACTAAAAAGATGGAGGAAGTATTTTATAACTTCCATTACCTTGTTTAGGCATTAAGAAAATGAAAGAAATTCCTATCACAATTTTTTATGGTTATGTTGTTCTTGTATTGTCAAAAGATTTTACAACTCGCAAATGTTTTAGTTCAACCTCGAGTATAATTGAAGTGGATTGATTCATTCAACATGTGTTACTCCGACATGATAGATTTTTCGATGCCCTTGTGTTTGTAAGAGTTCACACAGGTACAATACACATGGTTGAATCCACAATCTCGCTGTCGGGTACAACCATGGAAGAATGAGGTCATCGAGAACCCCAAGAAATGTTAATTAAAGATACCTAATTCGTTGTCGAATCCTCAATCTCGCTATTGGGTACAACAATGGAAAAACGAGGACATATAATACCCCAAGAAATGTTAATTAAAGACATCTTATTCATATTCTATAACCGCTCAATACTAGGTCTTTTACTCATGAAGGCCATGCAGTTGTAGTCATCTTATCCATCTACGACATGAAAATCTCTATTTTCTTTTTTGCTGCTTTTCCGCTTGATGTCTCATGTTGAGTGTTGAGAAAACCGTTTTATTACTTCTTTTCTCTCTCCACTACTCTTCTCTCTTCCTCATTGTATAATTGTATTGAAGTATGTTGTTCCTTTTTCTTTTTCTTTTTTTTTCTCTTGCACGAGTCTCGCATGATCTTTTTTATATCCACTATTTAATCTAATGGGCATGGACCTTTATTGATGTTGCAAAAGCTGCAATAGCTTTTGAAATTTTCCTTAATTACAACAATAGAATTGCCCAAGCCCATACTCAAAATTAGGATGATGTTCCCATGTTGAAAATCTAAAAATATCCTATCGGATACTAGGTTATCTGGATATCCACCCATACCCAATACCTAGTTCGAGTAACATAGACAACTCTTAGATTTATATTCAAAATCAATTGATAAAAGACTCCTACAACATCTACAACAAAATTAAGAATGACCAAATACATAACAATTAAGATCAAATAACTATCTCAAATTCTCAATTAATAAAACCATGGTCGTTGTTGCATTACCTTCTCTATGGCTTTTGTTTGATACAACTTTTATTGAGGGAGTCTTTTGATCTGATGTAGCTTTCATATAGAATTGAATATGATATTTTTATATAGATCTAAATTGATATCACAAAGATCTTTATCAATAATCAAACTTTTACCTTAAAATGAAAATCTTACCCCCAAACTCTCACAGGGAGAAACATAAAAATCAAATAAATTGATAGAATAATAACCCTATAAATGGATATAATAAATTCCCTATAGAAAGAGAGTAAAGTTTTTTCTTGACAAAAGAGAGAGAAGACTAAATGGCAGCTAGGTTATTTAGAGGTCCTTTCTATCTGGATTTTGGAGTACTTCTATATAGATTTTTTATATTTAGGTTATGAAAGTTTAGTATAATTGATCAACCTTCTTTATCTATGATGTCATCTATCTATTATCATGATGTCAAATTTGTCCAATGACGTAGAAGTATTGAAGGATATATAGTAGCATTCTATAATGACGTTGAATTGTGCATTTGCTACAATTACATTTAATAATGACCAAACATGCTGAAATGTGAGTGTGTGTCTATATATATATATATATATATATACATATATATATACATATATATATATATATATATATATATATATATATATATATATATATATATATATATATATATGTAAGTATGGAAGGATCAATAATACTCTCTCATATTCCCTTTAAATGTCCCATTTTTTTTTTCAACATTATTCATCAATCACTCTTGTTATGTGCTTTGTTTTTAATCTAAAAGTTAAAACTTAGTCAAGTGTAATATCATTATAATTTTTATACAAGCACAATTAGAGATATTTAAAATTGAAATAGTGCATAGTTGTGCCAAAACTAAATGGGACATTTAAAGGGAATAAGAGGGAGTTGCATTCTATAATGACGTTGAACTGTTCAGTTGCTACAATTACATATACTAATGACCAAACATGCTATAATGTTTATATGTATGTAGCTGAGTTCTTCCCAGATAGGTCTGAAGTACAGTGCTTACACAGATGGCAAAAAGTTCTGAATCCTGAGCTGGTTAAAGGACCATGGACTCAAAAGGTCAGATACCAACTTGGTTTGTTCACCTTTTGTAACATTTAAGGAGATCATTATAAATTTATTTACCCCTCTTTGATGCAGGAGGATGAAAAAATTTTGGAGTTAGTTGAAATATATGGGCCTACAAAGTGGTCTGTGATAGCCAAGTCATTACCAGGACGTATCGGGAAGCAATGTCGAGAGCGGTTAGCATTCTAATGATTGAAATTATTTCTACTTCATGATTCATGATCGTCTAAATCTGTCGTGCAGCTCTCTCCATTTAATTTTAGTGTAAACTACCATTGATCATGCATTTCATTATCATATTTGTACATTACTCCAAAAGCTAACTTAAAGAGTGCAAATAATTCACAAGGTTAAATACTTCGATCCACATAAGCTACTGTCAAGCTTTGAACTCAAGTCCCTTGTGGTGGGTTTGTAACATTCCGCAATTCCCACAGCCATAATAGACCTCTAAACTTACAATCTGAGTTTCATATCAGCCCCATGGAGGCTGAGGCAGACTACCTAAGATTGGAGATTCTCCAACATTTGAGCTGAGTTTAGGGCTAAGGTCATTGACTCTCTTGAGTGACATACATCAACTCTGTAGCTTTATGAAGAATGATGCAAGCTACTTAACCTATAAGTAGGTTCTCCGACATATGGCTGGGTTAAGGAATATTATCTCCTTTAGATGTATATCACTCTGAAGTCTTCTGTAAATCAAAATAGGGTTCCCAACCCCCAGCCCCTTACCTAGTTTGTCAGCAAATACATGTGCATCTGATGACCTTTTTTTGTCCCCAGGTGGCACAATCATTTGAATCCACATATAAAAAAGGATGCCTGGACATTGGAGGAAGAATTAGCACTCATGAATGCACATCATATGTATGGCAATAGATGGGCTGAAATAGCCAAAGTCTTACCTGGAAGGTAATGAAGATGCTTGTTTTCTTTGAAGGTGATCTATTCATTTAAAAATTTTCATGATGCTACGTGTTTGAGGCAATAAATGCTGTAGCATTATCATTCAGAGCTAATTGAATAACTGCAATGGTTCATTTTTGTCTTTTGAGGCACCTGTGTAATCATCTCTTTTCATAAATAACGGGTGTGTTTTTGGTATTTGGAGATGTAATTATGAAAATAAGCTTACCTTTTTAAAGGATTATGTTCACATGGGAGTTGATATCGTAATTTGTGGCATATGAATTTATTAAATGAGCACTGCTTCTTCAGCTTTTGTTTCGGTTCATTTGGGTTTTTCAGTGCCCAAATATATTTTTTAGCAGCCTTTATCAGTGTTTTTGAACTATGATCTTTTACAAATGCTTCTTGAATGTTTTCATGAAATTGTAGAACCTAAAAGAGTACCATCTTGCAATTGTAAATATTCTACTGATTGTTCTTGGTTTAGCCGAGCTTCATTTTTCTCTTCTGATTTTTCTCTCAAAATTTGAGAAGTTTATCAAAAGTTTAGCTGCAATTATCAGCAGATCTTTTTTTGCCTTATGTGTTGCCTTTGGTTGTTTACTTGAAGAAGTGCTTAAGCTGCACTTGTTGGTTGGCCTTTGTTTAAAGGGGAAACCAATTGCATTTCACAAGCATCTAATTGTGTTCTTCCATTTTGTCTTCAACCTCTGACAGAACCTTCTAAGGACTTTTAAGAACTACTAAAAAACGCATATCAGTGTGCCTTTGAGCTTGATCAATTGGACTTTCTCATGTTTTGTCTCAGTCTGTTAAGTATTGCCTCATTTACATGAAATCTGTGCTTTCATTTAAGGCGAAGTATTTTCTTCTTAATTCTTAACGACTCGCACATCCTGTAAAGTATAATTACATAAAAAGGGACCTTTCTTTGTCCCCTGAGATTTCTTTCGTTTGGGTAACAAGAAGGTAGACTGTTTCTAAACATGTTTAGGTTTTAACTTTCAACCCCCTATACAAAGGATTGTAGTGTTTTAATACATGTGGACCTTTTACAAAGATTGTGGACATTTTTTGGCTTGTCAGTTCTTGAACTTGACCTATTAGCCCTCTATGCAAATCAGTAAGATTGTTTCCAAAATTTTGTCGTCTGGTGAAAGCTAAAGAGTTAACTTTGCTGTGTTGAATTGTGCAAATAACTAGTATTTCGGGTATTGGGCTTACCTAAGGGTAATTTAGGACCATTTAGGTAATTGCTATGTTAGTGGAGACTTGGGGAATAAGTTAGTTTTAAGGGGTGGTTTTATTATGAATAGAGGGAGAATTAGGGAGTCATTACGTATCCTGAAATTGTTAAACACGTGGGTGAGTTTTATACTCAATTGGGAGATCTCAAGCTTCTTGAATTGCTTGATGTATCATTTCTTTTTTTATTACATTTAGAGTTGTAATCTTCCTTTGATCCTTCATTTTATAATATAATTTCACTTTTGTCCTTTTAATATTTTATTTCCAAATTTTCTGTCTCTTTGAATCTGTCAGTTCATAACAAATTGCTTCTGAATCCTTATTCTACCGTTTCTTTGTCATAGGACCGATAATGCAATTAAAAATCACTGGAATAGCTCCTTAAAGAAGAAGCTAGATTTCTATTTGAACAATGGTAAACTTCCCCCTGTTTCAAAGACCACTCATCAAAACAATGTGCGAGATGCAGAGAGACTCACTTCTGGAAAATTGGTGGTTGGTTCAAAAAAAGAATCAGATTCTTCTGCTCAGACTTCCTCCGGTGCTACAGATTTCAAAAGATCAGATGACAAAATTTTTCAGTTGGAAATGTCTGACAAGATTCAAGACATATGTGCGTCTAGTTTTCGTGCTGATGAGTCTGCTGATCCAGATTTTATCGACCGGTCATCATATGTAAATATTTCCTGTCAAAATTCAAAATTTTTACCATATGATAGTTGTGGCAGTGTTGATCATATTGAGCAAAATGAAGATGCCGTCACACCTCAGTGGCCTGTAAATCCTATTAATCAGTCAATGTACTGTAAATCTCTACATTATGAAACTAGTCCTTCAGAATCAAACTTAGCCAACAGTCACACGAAGCCTGATTACAGCCCAGAAACAGCTTTCTTAACTCCAACTGGTGTGAAGAGCACAACCCGCACAGTTGATTCTGTGCGTGACCTAGAATCAATGTTGAAAATTGCAGCTAAGACATTTTCTAATACTCCTGCTATAATCAGAAAGAGAAGGGCACAATTTCAAAGTCCTCAAAGCAAAAATAGTAGAAGGATTGATGAAGCTTTCTGCAAAGATAAATGCTCACCTTCGACTGAGAAGCAAACTGCTATTTATCCATCTAGTTGTCAGGATGGAGGCTTGCCTTCGACTCCACCGTCTAATACCCCTGTTCTAACCGAACGTTGCGATGGGAAATCTTATAATGCTTCTCCACCATATCGATTTAGACCAAAGCGCACAGCTATTATCAAATCTATAGAAAAGCAGCTAGAATTCTCAATGGACAACGAGAAAAAAGACGATGCAAAGTCATTAGATTTGCAGCTTAGAGGCAACGATCCTATCAGAGAAGGCATATCAAGTAAAAGTATGGGAGTGACATAGTTTGGTAAGTTTTTTGGTTTTTTTTTTTTTTTTTTTTTTTTTGGTTTCCGAAGATGAGCACAACTATACGTTATTGTCTGCTATTGCTTGCTTTGTCATTGGAATGTACTACCTTGCGTTCATGTGAAAACTCATCTATATAGGCGTGGCTTGTAGGATTATGTTGTGTGTTGGCTAAGTACCCCTTTCAACCCCTTCTCTAGCACCCCTCGCCTCACTTAACAAATAAAAAGGTAAAAAATATGAATGCATAAAAGAAAGTAAATTGCCAACTCATTTTTAAGTTGGGTATGTCTTCACACTCTAGTGTTCAATTTAACTGCAGTGCTGTTATTTCATTTACATTTCTCTCTATAGCCCTGTGATTCCTTTGCTTAATGTATGCATTGCAAGGTGTGCTCCCTTTTTTGCTATCAAAATAGAATTTTGTACGAAAGTTTTACATGTTATTTGTTGGAGGAAAAATCTTTCCGACTAGAACTCTCTTGTTTATATAAGAAATGAATTTCTAAGCTTCATTTTCCTGCAATTGGTTCCTACTTACTATAATTAGGGAAGACTAGGGAGGGAGATATGATAATAAAGAAAGGATGTGGTAACTTGTAACGATTAAAGAAGGGGACAATGGGTTTATTGTTTCCTTGTAGTAAAAGAGCATTGAATCTCTATTGCGGAATTTGAATTGATTGTGTGCATTTTGAAACTTATTAACCCATCCCTTTTTTTTCCCTGTTGTGGAATCTTATTTACTTTATCTGTGATGTATTTCGCACTTGCATCGCAGAGCCTACAGGCAGAAATGTCGAAGTGAGATATCACACCATCGAGCATCTCCCAATGTTTCAGAAGATGGTGTTTTGTGGTCTTATACGATGGTCAATTTGGAGCGCTTGTACATTATAAAAGCATAGACAAAATGTTTGATTGATCTGCATTGACAATAATAGTGGTTCAATTGTTTATAGCAATAGACATGGAAATCGCTTAGTAATTGAGTTTCCATGATTCAATCAGTGATGATGGACTTGTTTTGTGCTTTTGCCAAGATCCAAGATGAGAAAGACGCTCGGGCAACTTGTGCTCCTGGAATGCTCTGACTAATAGGAATTTTTTTTTTTTAAGATATTCATTCCAACTTTTTTTTAATTTTTTTTAAGATATTCATTCCAACTTAATACACATGATTATATTGTCTTACCAAGGCTTTGTTCTTTTTAATTTATTTTTCGAACATATTTCTTATTGAAATCAAATCATATTAGATCACATCAAACCAAATTAGATCAAAACTGTTCATATTAGATTAGAAATTTTCTAATCAGATCAGACTAAATTAAATCATGATTGCTTATTATTATTGTTGTTGTTAATCATGATTTTTTTAATCATATTGAAATTAAAGTTGTAAAATACTTCTTTAGTGTGAACTGTGTTCAAGTGTGAATCGTGCGAATATTTTCTTTCAAAGGAATATGGTTTATATTTGATCACTACGCCTCTATCCCTTTAAAATGGCTACTAATAGTAATATGTCGTAAGGGAAAATGTCACTTTCAAAAGCAAAATTATAAGACTGAAATATAGATCAAAAGTTTATCAAATGAAGGGGTTGTAAGATGAGGATATTGGGGATAGGAAGGTGCATGAATCCACATGATGGTATTGATCTAGCTAGTGGGTACTGGGTAAGCATAGTAATAAATTGAACAGGAACATGAATGATAAAGCAATCAAATTCGATTGACTTTTAAGTTGAGTTATTTTCAATCAAGTAAGCAGCAAGCGTTATCGATATCATAATGTTTAATTTAAATCAATCTAGATAACAAATCGTCAAGAAATGATCAACAAGAAACACAATCCTTTAGAAAATTATGCAATAAGTCACAACAGGATCAAAAAAAACAAAAATACAATCGAAAGCTCTGAATATTTTGCACATCAGAGCATTTTGGTTTCGCATGAACAATCAGTTAGATCGTCGACCGCTCATTAGGTGTTACCAAGAACATAGTTCAGTTGAGTCATGAGTGCCTCCCTTGTTCACTTCAGAGAACTACAAAGGTTGCTAAACATGTATTGTATATCCCTGTGGCTGTTCATCAAGACAAAAACAGGAAAAACAGCTCTTAGCAGATACTTCTAAACACCCGTAAATCATCTGAATGATAAATTTTACACCGAAGGGACGGTTTCAAATAAACAAATGTAAGATTAGCATCAGTTCACCCAAGATATTAGCTCAGCTCAGCATTTATTGCCAAACAATAACATTATTGGAAGATGGAGTTCATGTCATCCACGGGAAACAGTCGATTTTATGTAAAAGGCAAGTTGCTACATCTTATGTCTTACATGAATCATTCCCATAACAAGTAACACATTAGCCAAGGATTAGAATGTTGGAATATGGTTCTAAATAACGAGTACAAGCGGGTGGTTTAGGCCAACTATGAGGATGATCACCATTCACTTCGCTCATGTTTGGCTAACTTCTTGAAATTAAGAAATAATAAGGTTGGTTTTGAGTTAGATTTTTCAAAACAAAGACAAAATCAATCCAACAGAACACATTTGATAGCCCTATACACATAGTTATTCTTTGCAAGGTATGCAAAGAAAACACACGACTTTACAATTGTCAGCAGCTCGAAGTCGAATTATGGCACCATACAAAATTATGAAATACAAGTAATTCTCTATAAGACATAATGGAGGAGCAAAACAACTTTGGGGGTAAATGGCAACAGAAAATTGTATGATTTGCAACATTAACATTAGAACTTGTATTATCAGCACAAGTACTTAATTGTTTAACGCAATGTCCAGTTGCTGCAGGCCTACAGCAACACTGAGACAAAAAGAGTACACATAAAATTTGTGCCCTTTTACATTCTTTGCCATTGGCGGACCCAAGATTTTTAAATTAGGGGAGCAGCATTGAAAAGTGATATGTCATCATAATAAACTATCACAAAAGTTTTTATAGGAATTGTAAAAATAAAAAACTAAATAAATTATAACAATTATTGTCTCCATGCTCTCACATTTTGAAAATAATGTTCATTTATATCGTCTCTTGCACCTATCATAAATACACCACGTCTATACAAGTGATTAAAAAAACATACAACAATTTGTCTCTTATACTATTGTGCATATTATAATCATCGTATCCATGAAAAAACATGTACTTAATAAATAAATTTAAAATTATATTTTTTATTAAAATAAATAGAACCTTTTTTTGAGTTGGGAGTGCCTTGCACCCTCATGAACCATGTGTAGGTCCGCCATTGTCCTTCATGATGCTTAAATAGTTTTCTTTCGTCTTCTCACTATCTACTTTGACATCTAAAGGTAGCAATTATCTAAATTCACCACCATTCATGGGTTTCTAAACCCGGCAACTGTAAAGGTTTGAGATTCGGAAATTTATAACTTAACAAGCCAAATACTATGTATAGCAGTATATGTTTTAAACGATTTTCATCTCATGTTATACAAATATTTTGAAACGACCCCTAAGCATGGCATAACATAGCGAGACATTGATTGGAGATTCAATTTGATTTCGTACCATCATTATCTGTACTCAAAGAAGCACAAGCATTTCATAACATTAAATTTAGAAGAAAAAATAAACCATCATTCACCATTGTTAGAGACCTCTTAAGTTCTTTATTTATTTTTGCATACTTTGTTACAACAGGTAACCGAACATATTAAAACGAAAAACAATCTTAGAGATGAATTCACTCACAGACCTTGTAGCACTCTCAGTAGCAACAAACTCTATATGGCAGCATTAAATATATATCCAATGAAATATACAACATAAATAGATCATATATTGAAATAAGACTTGTTCTTGTACCATATTTATGACATCAGACGATCAGAACCAGTCAACATGAGTCCATAACTAGTCAAGTTTCTGAGTTCATCTATTTTTTCTTTTGAAATCCTTCGGACCTACAAGATTCGGAAGAGAATTATTCATCTCATTCACAAGCAAAGATGCAGCCTCCAACTTCCCCATTTTCTTTAAATTGTTGATAAGTGACCTGTATATATAGATTGAAGGCCGTACTTGCTCGTTTTTCATAGCACTGAAAAGTCCTAAAGCTTCCTCGACATTACCTGATCGACCAAAGCTCTCAATCAATGCAGTGTAAGTTCTCAAATCTGGGGTGAGTTGATTTTCATTCATTTCCCTCATGTACACTAAACAAAGATCTAATCTACCCATTTTTTGTAAATTGTTTAAGAGGGTATTATAGGTAACAATATCTGGACTTATTTTAGCATTTTTCATGGAATCAAACTCCTGTAGCATGTCATCTACCCGACCAGCTCGCCCTAACAACCCAAGAACTGTATTATAAGTGACCAAATCCGGCTCGCACTCTATAACCTTCATATGATCAAAAATCATTAAGGCCTTTTCGATTTGCCTACACTCACCAAAGGCGAAGATCATTCTATTCAAAACAAGAACTCCACAATGCGATAACTGATAAATTTCTCTAACAAAGTTGAGTAACTTGGAATGATCATCAGAGTTCACAAAAGCCTTAGCAAGATGGAAATAAGATTTTGAACTCATGCCTTTAGAAGAAACAAGTATATCTTTAAATATATCAAGTGAAAGTTCAAGGTCATTCCTTTCACTTGCTGCAGCCAAAAGGATATTATAAGCCTCATAATCAAGAAAAATATGTCTACTATGTAAAAGATTCCGAAGGTTAGCAATTGTAGAAACACTTGCAGATTTACACAACCTTTCGATTTCAACACGTATTTCCTTATTGGAGAGAGCATTATTTTCAACGGAGTAAAGAATGTGATTCAGGAGATCGTTTGTCGTTTCGGGATAACAATTATAGCTCTTAGTTACAACCCTGAAACTCCCTAGAATAGCAAAGAGCGGCCATACTCGAGTACCAACATATTTAACCTGTATCAAGAGGGCTATATATTCAATATATTTCAAAACAATTGCCAATAAAAATGCTACTTAGAAGAAAATGCAGACAATATTAGGAATTGCACCCAAATCTTAAAATTAATTCCATAATACAATGAACTGGTTCTGTAGATCCTACTTTTCTTTTTGGAAGCTATGTTAATCCTACTTGAAATAAAAGTATGAGCTTTAACATATTACATCAAATGTACATGATGTAAGGCACCAACTCAACCAAAACCAAAAGTTGATCCTTAAAACCTAGGATATAGTTGTATATATTATATACTCTCATTCCACATACCCCTTCACATGAGAGTCATTTAGGCTAGAATTGTAAAGGTTCGCTTTAACTATTCCAAGGTGAATGAAAATCGAACCTTCTACTTCTTATCACGTTGGCTTCTGATACCGTATCAAGAAGCTCTTGACTCGAATCAGCTCAACTAAAAGCTTATCAACCGAACTAAAAGGTTAAGCTGATGAGAGGTGTCATGGGTTCAAATTTCTTGGTTCCTTGACACATGAAAAGGAGTATAAAGCTAACAAAAACATCAACAACAACAACGTGAACGTTATAATCCCAACTATATTGAACCAAAATAAATCACTACAGTTATCGTCTATTTGTCCCTAACAATCTAGCAAGCACATAGTTTTTTGTTATCATAGTTCATAAATCATAAATATAATCCTTGTGTATACTATGTAAGATAAAATATTTAAATTCGACCTACTAATCTGCTATAAACAAATACATTATCTCCAGCTTCATTCATTAAATCTACAGAAAACCCAAAAAAAATAGTTAAAATGAATAGCTGATTTACCTTAACTGGAGTGAGACATGAATTTCTGGAAAACCCAATACTTTGATAAAATGGCCCTAAAGAAAAAAGGAGCAGGGATAGATTTCCTTTATTCCTGCAATTTATAATTGTTCTCGTTCTTGAACCAATTTGCATGCTACAAATTCTCAATTTCACAAGATTGAAGATTTTAAGGTAAACCCTCTGTTTACAAGAGATTTAATCCCAACAAAGAATTTAGTGTGTGAATTTGAACAAAAGGCTATAGGGATTCCGCACATTAGACTCCAACGGACTTATTCAGTGGTATATTTATTTTAGACGATGTGATTATAATTTGCTCTTGTAATATAGTGGTAAGTACTCTTGCCTGTCACGCGGGTGGCTCGGGTTTGATCCCCGGCAACGGCGTATATTTTTTTAAATCCTGTCCAAACATCAATTTGATCGTTTTGTGTTTTCAAAGAAATTCATTTTTAAATGTAGTTTAATATTTTTGAAATAAGATAATTTTTAACTAAAATATTTCTTGTAATGATAGTTTTATGAAATTATTTAAATAAAAATATACTTTTACTAAGTATATAGTTCAAAAAATCTATTCAATACTAGTTTTATCAAATACATAAAATAGTCGTATTATTAGGAGATTTTATTAGTCGTTTTTAGCGCCTAATTTTTCTTATATATTTGTTCGTTACTAATTATAATTTAATTAGTGATGGTAGTAATTTGAAAAATCTCTACAATGATTAGAAACGTGTTAATTCGTAACGTGATTATAAATCGTAACAAGTAACGCGAACTTTGGAGGTAAAACTTAAAGTGATTTTTAAACATGAAGTACAAGTTACATAACTTGTTACATGTACAACAATATTTACCCAAACCTTAAACTATCTTAGATAAACCTTTCTTACACCATATTAGACCAAATTGAGGATATAAATCACCTCAAATCAGCCCCAAAACAGCAGCCTCTAGCTGCCATACTAGCCCTCTTTTAGTCCCAAAACTCACTTGCACACTCCACCAAACTCTTTACCCAAAGCCCCTTTTGTTCTTACCCAAAAACACCATCATAACAAGCATGCAAACATAATAAATCAAGACATATTTTTTGTCCATATTTTCAGCTCCATCAACCTTCTTTCACTCTTTATTTTACTCCTTATTTCATCCATAAGCATAGTTGAAGTTCAATGTAACAATTCCTAGCAAAAACACCTTCTTTTCTCATCAAATCTTCTTCAAAAGCCCATCTAAAACTTCTAAAAATTTATGTTTATAAAATCAAATCTCTCATGAAAATAATCTTCATCTTAAGAGCTTTCCATAGACACCAAACTTGAAGAAATCCACCAAGTATAGAGTAAGTTATGTTCATTTCTTTATTCCACTAGTTTTTGTTAAAACTTGTTCATGTAAAACATTTTTTTTACATGAATCTTTTTATAAACTAAGAAAATCATCACTTATAAATCTATAAAAATCGGCCATAATAGAAAGTAAGAACATGTATTTCCACAAACATATAAATTTTGTTACTTAAAGGATTCAAATAAAATTATGGGACTTAACTAAGTATATTGCTCAACATAATAAGTATACTCCAAATATATTAAAATCATCACAAGTATTAGTCTAACAACTCTAACTTGGAAAAGTTAAGTGCATGTTAGAAATCCAAAATTATTATTGATTTTTGGATGAATGCAATATGTTTAGTTGAAGAGTTGGAGTTGAGACTTGAAGGGCAAGGACCCGAAGTTAGAACCACTTCTAAAAACGCGTAGGAGCTTACATGGGAGCTTACGGAATAATTATATAGGCTTGGAGTCGAGGTATGTCACATGGGGTGATTTTTAAAGGATTTAAGAACAAGTTGGAAAAGTTTGTGTATAAATTTTTTTTAAAAAAAAATTAAAATTCCCAAAGAGAAGTTCTTAAATCTTGAAAAATGATGTCAAAATGATAAATTTGAGTATGGAATAATTTATTACATGTATTATTATTGTGGGCATCATGCATGTTGATTTTATAAATTATTGTATGTTTAAAGGCATATTTAATACTACTTTGTGAAAGTTATTGTGATGGAAATGATTATATGAATTTGAAAATATTTGAAATTCATTTTAAAAGAAATTTCCAGTAGCTATATGTTAAGAAAATTTCTTGGATACTTTTTTGTTGAGATTATTCGTTAAATTGATATTTTAATAGATTTTAAGGTGTTAAATACTCTTATTATAAAACTTGGTATTAGATGAACTCTTCATCATCAAAAATAATTAATAAAAATATATTATAATGTCTCCAACAAGATTTGACCAGAATATATTTAATTTGGAATTTTTTTATTATTTTTGAATAATCGTTAAATTGTTTAACGGTAAATTGTAAAATGGTAAAATATAAAATAATTACCAAACAAAGACATATGGACTTGAAATTTTTATCACATACTCATATGGACAGTAGGTAAAATTGGTAAAAGTTTGGGAAGGTTTCGTTGACATTTAAGGACCTTAATAATTTTTACTCTGTTATTAATAATCGTTAAGTTGGAAAACAGTAAAATATAAAATAAATACTAAATGACTTCTTTTGGACATGAAAAGTTTATGAGACACTTATATAAACAGTAGATACATGTTTAAAAATTTACATAGATTTTCGTGACCATATATGGACTTAAACAAATTTTATTCAGTTTATCAGTAAAATAACGATATTAATTATTAAAAATACCCAACATGATTTTTAATGGTTATTTAAAATAATATACCCCTTAAAATAGATTCTGGAATATCATATAATTTTTATAATATTTTATTCGGACTCAAATAATTTTAAACCTATTTTATTCTATTTATCGATAAAATGTCTATACAAAATAATGAAACATCATACATAAATTCTATAAGTTCAAATGGCCTAATAAACATGGTATATGACTTCTAGAACTTTGGTATAATTTTATAAAATAAATTATTAATTATTTACTAATTTATCAAATTAATAGAAAATGTTTATTTATTAAAAAGTGTAATATTGTTAATTAAATTTGGGTAAAAATAGACCTATATAAAAAAATTTATAATTATATTAATAACCTACTGCCTCATAGTATAAATTAAGTTTAAATTAGATGGTTTATAAATTTTACGGATTTAAGACACCATTTAAATAACGGTAAAAACCCAAATTGTCGAAAATAATTGTAAGATCGTTATAAATTCGAATAACCAATTATAATCTGATGGGACAACCTTAAATTCATTTTAAATAAGGTATTATAATGACTTCATTAATTTGGGCCTTGTTGGAGAATTAATATGTACTTTGTAAATCAATTATCGATTTTATTACCGGCAAAACTATCTCGTATTTAACATAATAGTGTTTTATGAAATCTTCTGTCATAATGATTTTATAGACTTATGAATCATATTCCATTTGTTTTGAATGAATTTCAAACCCTTTTAAGTTATATTTACTTTAAGAAGGATTGAAACGAAATATTTTAGTGGTTTCCTTAAAAAAAAATCGTATTGAACTTTAATCACTTTTTGTTAATTTCCATACATGCTAGTGATGCCCCAATATAATACAAAGGTTATGTTTAATGATATGATTATGCTAAGCATGTTTTACCCATGTGGGAAATATTATGATTTGATTTTGCTAAGTCGCAAATAAAGTATGTTTTGCTATGTGCAAATAAAAGATGTTTATCAAATGGAAAAAGTTAATATTTTGACTTTCAAATGCTATTAAAATTACAAGATATATATTATGTACAAAAAAATGTTTTAGCCTAAATGGCGGGTACATATGCCACAGCAAATGTTGTGTGCATGATTAAACGGCTCACCAATGCTGAGCGTGTATTGTTCACAATACCATTGTGTTACACTTGTCGGACATGTCGCAGACGGTAGACCGACTACCAAACGAGTCACAGGATGACTCACAGAGTACCCATGTAAACTTATGATATGATTTTGAAATTGATTTGGATCTATTGAGATCTTATGATTTATGATAAAAATGAAAATTCAAAATTACTATAGAGCCATTGAACTGGATTTGAATCATAATATGATTTATCAAATGAAAAAGCATATTTCAAAATGAATTAACTCAAATAAAAAAAAGATTTTAATAACTTATTTGACGGACACCAGTGTGTTTATACTCAGCCTTTTTGCTGTTACTATGCTTTGTATGTTTTTCCAATGGTTTTGTTTTTAGAGTAAACCCCTATGGCACCTCGACGGAGGATGGATATGCGAGTGGAAGTTGAACCCGAGTTGGAGTATGACTCCCCTTTTGTTTAGATCTCTTTATTGTATTTGAGAGACTATTAGTTTAGATTTAGACTATTTTAAGGATGTAATTTGAACATTGGACTTATTTCGATTTGGTTGTAATTTTCCTATATTTTGGACAGTTAAAACTTCCGTTATATTGCTTTGGTTTGGTTCAAGTATTATACTTGAATATTGGTTTGACCTTTAAGTAACCCCTTAATTGTGTTGGCAAAAGTAAACTTCCGCTTGATTAATACTAAATTCCAGTTAGTGTTTGCCTTCATAATTCGAGGCGGTTACAATACAATTCGCAAGATAGTTTGAATTCATAAAAATAATCGATATAATTAGAGATGTAGTACTTATGTATATCGATATATACATGTCGTCATATTCACAAGAAGTTTATATGCTAATAATTTATATTATTAAGCAATTTAATCCATGTATAAAAGCACTTTTCATGGTAAGATTGTCTTATACTAAAATTTGTGTATAAAAATATAAGCTTATATTTTATATGGGCTAAGTCCACTAAGCCCACTAGGTTAAACCGTTAAACCTAGAGTCTCTCTACGCTCTTTTGGATAAGTTAAACGATTTAATTTTCTGATTCCTTAAGGCAAGATTAGTGTTATTTTGCAAGAGTTTCATGATTTACGGCCAAACTTCGTACGACCACCACAACCACCCAAAAGTACCCTCTTCTTTGATTGTATACTATTTTTAATAGAAACGATTTTTACAAAGATTAATAAACTACTCATATCAACAATGTAGGTCTCACTAATAAGTTGTATTTTATTTTCTTCCTCTTATGTTTACTGATTCTTGCTATTTTTTCAAAGATTTTGAACCCTCCTCTTCAAAACCCCTTAAAATAGTTCAATCATAACTTTTTAGTAGCTCTTTATGATTATTGATTGTGATTTTTTCAAGAATCAAACAATGAAAAATTAACTCAAAGCATAATTAAAATAATATAGGATTGGAGAGTACTTGCAAAGAGAATTGGATTGGAGAAGAAGACAAGAACAAAAAACCCTAAAAATTGTAATGTAGTCATGGGATTGAAGATTATACGTTTTCACCATTGTTAAACACGTTTATATATATTTGTAAATAGTTCAAATTAAATATGTTAATAGTTAAATTATGACATATAATTTGACAATTGATGTTTTATAATCTAACTCAATTTTGAATGTATAAGTTTCAATTATCGTTTTAAAAATAAGTATTCAATATATATAAAGATATTATATAGGTTTTAGTTCAAATTGAATACGTTAATAGTTAAATTATGACATATAAATTGACAATAATGTTTTATAATCTAACTCAACTTTGAACTTATGATCTTCAATTATCGTTTTAAAAATCAGTATTCAAGTTGTACAGATATATTGTATAACATTTAGTTCAAATTTATTATGTAATAGTAAAATTGTGACATATAAAGACAATTGATGTTTTACAATCTACTCAATTTTGAACTTATAATCTTCAATTATCGATTTAAAGATAAGTATACAGATTGAGTAGAGTTATTGCAACGCATTAAGTACAAATTGAACATTTTAGAATTAAAATTGTGATATATAAATTGACATTAAATCCCCGTTTGCATCTCTTCGTAATGTCTGTAAAGTCATTTTCATGTTGAATTCATTCATTAAATTCTCTATTAGAGAGACGTTTGGAGTTTTGAAGATGAAATGTCGATTTTCTTTATAATTTCTTGAAGGTTTTCAGAGATTTTGTAAAGAAATTAATTTGCAAATTATTTTGTTCATCAAATTCTTCATTAGAGAGATCTTTGGAGCTTTGAAGATAATATGTCGATTTTCGTGATAATTTCTTGAAGATTTTCAGAGATTTTGTAAAGAATTGAATGAGCAAATCTTTTTGATTTTGTTTCCTGAATGTCGAGTTTAAGTTTGGCGGTTTTGAAAATCATTTTTCGTGTTTACAATTTTCAAAAATAGCAGTTAATTATTATTTATTCTTTTTCCTTTTTTTAGTTGATAATGAAGATTGGGCTGGAGGGAGTTGGGCCGTCTCAGTCTGAGACGGTCTCGGCCAAGAATAGCTGAAAGGGCTTTCAGGTAACGATTATCTAGATTAACAGGTTACTCCATCTTATTTAATTTAAATGACACATGTCATGTTCAGATTAAATGATACAATTTTTTTAAAAACTAAAAACACCAAAACAAAGAAGAAAAATAGGACTCTCACCCATCTTGGACTTTCTTTTAACTTCTCTTTCCTATTAACTCTACCATCACCACTATGCTATATCTGTCCTCAAAAACAGTCCCAACTATGCTCCCACCACTACTAGCACCACTTGAAAAACTATTAATTTTTAGTGGTCATTTTAAACACATCATCAAAAATATCATAATTTGTAAATCTCTAAAATGTTTTTCTAGAATTGGACCCAAAAAAAATCATTATTTGCATCATTAAAAAAGATTCATTTTCTGAATTTGAATTATGTGTATAATTTGCTTAAAAGACAATGGATTCAATTAGCAGACTTATTGGTATAGTTATGGATCGCTCTTGTTTTTAAAGAAGCCATAGGAGATGATTTACCTTAGGGTTTGATGCCATAACTTTTAACTAAAACACCAAAATCAACCATTTTTAATGTGAATATTAGCTCGGTTAATGACCAATTGGTATTCAATTGAGATAAAATTAAGTAGCTTTTAAAAATTACAAAAAAGGATTTTTTTTTGTCGGTGTAAAGTTTGTTTGTGGATAGTTATGATGTGAAAAAGTAAAACTTGGCATAATAGGATGGTCGTGTGAAATAGGGATGGGCATGGGTCGAATCTTGATCGATTGCAACTAAACCCAGATCCAAACTCTAATTTTTTTTGGACCTAGATCCATAAAGTCTAAAAAATTTAGACCCGAACCCAAACCCTTAGGGTCTGGCGGGTCTAGAGTTTGGATCTGGTTTAAAACAATTTTATTTTTTTTCCTGAATTTTTTAACATACATATTATACAATTTTTGACCTTTCGTATAAAATTGTTTAAGCATTTTCAACTAACAAGGATCTTATAATACTTTATACTAATTGAGCGAATAAATATTTGAAACTTTTCAAAATATAAGTTCTTATAACAAAATATTTGTCAAGTCTTTAAATTTTAAAAGTATAGATGCAACGACCACATTTCAAATTACATGAACCGACAAAGTTTAAATTACGTAAAGTTTCGAAATATACCGAAATTCCAAATCAAACAATTTTAACTAATACCAGTTGTGAGACTGCGTGGTACGCAAGTGGTCCTCCAAGAAATCCTTTTAAAGATAACTTGAGTTTAAAACGGAGTAACTCTTAACCATATACGAAGTTGTAATGACAAATTTTGTAGCATTTTAAATTACAAAACAACAAAAAACGTATCCTAAGAAGATTGTTTGATAGTTGTTGTGGGTTTGAAATATCAGTTGTGACTTGCCTTGGCCAAACATCACTATGATCGACAATATTAACATGTTCCTGAGATTCCATTTTCAAGTATCGTACATATCAACATTCAACATTAATAAAATGACAAATGAACTCCTTATATCAAAATTTTCAGCTCAACAATAAACTTTCAAGACCAAAAATGTTAACGCTACATTCAAGCAGCAGCAGCAGCAACACAGTAGTTTCCTGGACAAATATAGTAGTCTTTGATCAGCAGTACCATTTAATAAATAAAATGTTCACTTAATATCGTACAAGTATTAAATAGATCTAAAGCATCTCAACCCCATCATCAAAAATCATCTTTTTAAGTAATTTAATCGAATAGAATATCTTAATTTACAATTCAAGCTATCCAAGTAAAATGACTCTTAACTGGTGATTTTCTAAGCAAAATTACACTAAAAATTTAATACCATTAACGTTTTGCACTATTTGGCGTCCTGTTATCAATTTGCATTT
>NC_080053.1:12787260-12859760 GCF_026212465.1 Amaranthus tricolor
TGGTTACAATTTTCAATACCTATTTAAAACCTAATTAATCTTTCTCAACTCTCTTATATTGATTTTTTTTTAATTGAATATATTATTATGTTATATATAATATGATTTTTTTGAACGAATTTTAATTTCTCTAATAATGTATAATTATATACAATAAAAAAATATAAGAATTTAATATTAATAATGTTTACATTAAAATAAATCAAATAATATCCCACTTGACTAATAGATAATTAATAATATAGCTAAAACTACACTAATACGAGTAATAATATACTAATACATCTAATAACATACTAATAATACACTAATTTGACTAACAATACACAAATATGACTAATAATACACTAATTCGATTAATAATATATTAATACTGCACTAACAAGACTATACAAACAATAATATACTAATATGATTAATAATATATTAATATTATACTAATACGAGTAATACGATTAATAATATTTAATATGTCTAATAATACGATAATACTACATTAATACGACTAAGAATACACTATAAGATATATTGATACTACACCAATACGACTATACAACTAATAATATACTAATACGATTAATAATATATTAATAATACACTAATTAGTACATTTTTTATCATAAAGAATCCTTCTATTTATATCATAAATTTTGGACAAAATTAACCTTATTCATCTCCATTTTAATCACATAATCTAATAACTTTGATGTATAATAATAACATGTGGCAAAACTTTGAAAGCTTGCAACATGTGTTATTTTTTGATTGGATTAATAATGTTGACATTGTATTCCTTATCTTATAATTAATTCTATAATCAAGGAAATAAATTAATAATTATTTCAACTAAATAATTACACAAATAATTTATTAATTTCACATATATGCCCATTTATCAAGTCTAAATATTTTAAAACTATAATATGTACTAATTAGTGTTGTATGTCAAATTTATATCAGATAAATTAAATTCGACCTAATTTTTGCAAGTTACTAGAGTAAAAAGCCTTTAAAGTGACTACTTTCACGTTTGCTAATTTGGAGCCACCATTGGTTTTGTTCGTAGCACATGTGACAACTCTTTATTTATCTACAAACATGAGTCTAACACATCTTTTTTACTTTTGCATGATGATATTTTCCTTACTGCGTTTTGTACATCTCTCTAGTCTCATTAATTCTATAATCACTGTGTTTAATACTTAACTTCTACAAAAGACTTGGATATTTATTTTGGTATAGATGTTAAACATGATCTGTTGGTTTATTTTTTCACAAGAAAATATCATGTGCTCCGGTAAAATAAAGCTCAAGTTTAATGTCTGCTCTTTTTCTCGTTTTCAGCATCCTACTCTTGATCGGAGCCTGGTCGAACCATTACAATACCTCACTTTCTCCAGACCCGAACACTTTATATACGATATCATATGTGTGTCTATTTATGCATAATCAAATGAATTCTCATATGCATGTTGTACGTCTTTCTTATATTTTCAAGTGTTATGAATGGTAGTATACTAATGTGATTATAAATGATAGTATACTAATGTGTGACTTGAGTGCACATTAAAGGGTTGAATTCATGTGTGTGACTCTTGAGTTGTGGAATCCAAAAGGGTGTAATAAGGTGAAGAGTATTCATGGGAATTATTGGTGTTAATGAAGATTAAGGTGAAGAGTCTCATGTGTGTGACTCTTGAGATAATGCCTTTTCAAGTTCTTAGAGTTATTTCATAGTATTCATTACCCTAAATTAACTATGTATTTATGTGAGCCATTCATCTTCAAGTACCTAGCACTATAAATAGGGCTCTCATACCCACACTTCAAGTATGCAAAACACATCAAACACAACCCTTAAGCCAAACACATAGCCTATTGTTGTTATCTCTATCTCAATTGTAATTCTTCATATTGAAGTGTTGTTTGTATTCATTTGATATAATATAAACATAAACTACACACCACGGAGGACGTAGCCATCATTGGGTGAACCTCCTTAAATCTTTGTGTCCTTGTTTGTTACTTTGTCAAACTTAATTTTGCTCATTGTTGTTTGTTCTTAACATCGTAAGTATTTGGCGATCGTTTTCAATTGGTATCAGAGCCAAGGTTATTTTGCGGTGTTTTAAGAAATTATTACTTGAAAATCATGACTACAATGAAGCTCGATATTGAGAAGTTTGATAGGAATGTAAACTTTGGCTTATGGAAAGTCAAAATGAGAGCCATTTTGATTCAAAATGGTGTGCACAAGGCGATTGATGGTGTAGAGAAGATGCCGGAAGGAATGTCCGCATCGAGATGGGAAGAGATAGACACAAAGGCGTTATCGGCAATCCAATTATGCTTATCCAATGAAGTTCTAAGAGAGGTTGTTAAAGAAACAACAACCAAGAGTATATGGGAGAAATTAGAATCACTCTACATGGCCAAGAGTGTTACCAATAGGCTACTTTTGAAGAGTAGACTCTACGACTTACGCTTGGAGGAAGGTAAACCTTTAAAACCTCACTTGGATGAGTTTTGTTCCATTGTTATGGATTTACAAAACATTGATGTTAAGCTTGATGATGAAGACTTGGCAATTTATCTTTTATGTTCTTTACCCCCTTCTTATAAAAATTTTAGAGAAACTCTACTTTATGGTAGAGATAATTTGAGTAGTGATGATGTGAAGAATGCCTTGACTCAAAGGGATCTCATTGATACACAATTGTCACAAAAGTCACCAAGCAATGCTAGTGACGGTTTGTTTATAAGAGGGAGGTCACAAGAGAAAGGTTCCACTAGTGGGAGTGGAAACAAGGGTAAAGGAAGGTCCAAGTCCGTGAGGCCAAACAAAAATAAGTCTTGTAACTATTGCAAGCTTAAGGGCCACATCAAGAAGGATTGTTGGAAGCTTAAGAGAAAGCTAGAAGAAGAGGCAAGGGAAGGAACTAGCAATGCCAATGCTAGTTACGTGAATGATAGTGATGATGGCGATGTTCTTGTTGCCACTCATGAGTACAAAGGTAATAATGAATGGATTCTTGATTCGGGGTGCACATTCCACATGACTCCCAACAAAACTTTCTTCCATACATTTGAAAGTGTTGATCGGGGAAATGTTACCATGGGAAACAACACCACATGTAAGGTTGTTGGGATTGGGAGCATTAAAATTAAAATGTTTGATGGGATTGTGAGGACCTTAACCGATGTAAGGTATGTCCCGGGCTTGAAAAAGAATCTTTTATCTTTGGGTACTCTTGATAAGATCGGGTGTAGAATCACTTGTGAAGGTGGAGTTATGAAGGTAGCCAAGGGTTCACTAGTGGTGATGAAGGGGAGGTTGAATGGGAGTTTGTATGCTCTTCAAGGTTCAACCATTCTTGGCTCGGCGAATGTATCCACAAGCACAATGTCCGATCGTGACACCAAACTTTGGCACTTGAGGCTTGGTCACATGAGCGAAAGAGGTATGTTTGAACTCTCTAAACAAGGTTTATTTGATGGAAAAAATTTTGGGAACCTTGGTTTTTGTGAACATTGTGTTTATGGGAAACACAAGAGAGTTAGTTTTAAACCCGCCATCCACAACACTAAGGGGATATTAGATTATGTCCATTCCGACTTGTGGGGGCCTTCTCGAACGCCCTCCCTTAGTGGTTGTAGCTACATGTTGACCTTTATTGATGATTACTCTAGGAAAGTTTGGTGTTATTTTATAAAACATAAATATGAAGTTTTTGATGTTTTCTTGGAATGGAAGAAGATGATTGAAAAGAAAGCCGGTAGGAGCATCAAGACCTTGAGAACCGACAATGGTCTTGAATTTGTTGATAGCAAGTTTCTCAATTATTGTTCTAATGAAGGTATTGTTAGACATAGAACTTGTGCAGGTCGTCCTCAACAAAATGGTGTTGCGGAGAGGATGAATAAAACGTTATTGGAAAGGGCAAGATGCATGCTAAATCAAGCAAATTTGGGGAAACAATTTTGGGCCGAAGCGGTGGCTACGGCATGTTATTTGATCAACCGTTCACCTCATACCGCCTTGAAGTTCAAGTCGCCACAAGAGGTATGGTACAACACTCCGGTAAACTATTCTAGTCTTAGAATCTTTGGTTGTCCAGCTTATATTCATGTAAATGATGGTAAGTTAGAACCTAGGGCTAGAAAAGGTATCTTTGTGGGGTATGGAGTGGGTGTAAAGGGGTATAGGGTATGGTGTAATGATTCAAAGAAAATTATTGTTTCTAGAGATGTTGTTTTTGATGAAGATAGCATGCTTATATCTAATGTTGAAAACCTTTTAATAATGATGATAATGAAGCACAAGTAGAGGTTGAATCCTCCAATATTGATAATGAGAAAAATGATGATGTTCAACAAAGGTCTCCTCCTTTGTCCACAACTAGGCAAAGAAGGAAGATCGTGGCTCCAAGGAGGTACATTGAAGAGTGTGATTATGTTGTTTATGCTCTCAACATTGCTAGCGAAGTCGAAGGGTTAAATGAACCAAGTACGTACAAGGAGGCTATGGCCTCAAATGACTCAAGCAAGTGGTTGATTGCTATGAAACAAGAGATGGAATCTCTTGCGAAGAATGGAACTTGGGATATCGTTGTTGCACCAAAGAAAAAGAAGATTGTGGGGTGCAAGTGGATATTCAAGAGGAAGGAGGGTCCTTCTAGTGATATTCCTCCCATCTACAAAGCAAGGGTTGTTGCAAAGGGATACTCTCAAATTGAGGGTATTGATTTTCACGAAGTTTTCTCTCCGGTCGTGAAACACTCTTCTATTAGGGCATTGCTTGCTTTGGTGGCGATGGAGGATTTGGAGTTACATCAATTGGATGTAAAGACGGCTTTTCTTCACGGTGAGCTTGAAGAAGAAATCTTTATGAAGCAACCGGAAGGTTTTGAGGTAGCCGGTAAGGAGAATCATGTGTGTAGATTGAAGAGGTCATTGTATGGGTTGAAGCAATCTCCAAGGCAATGGTACAAAAGGTTTGATTCCTTTATGATTTCACATGATTTTGTTAGAAGTTCTTATGATAGCTGTGTTTATCTTAAGAAATTTGAAGATGGTTCTTTACTATATTTGCTCTTATATGTTGATGATATGCTAGTAGCATGTAGCTCTTTGCTTAAGGTGGAGGACTTGAAAGAGTTGCTTTCAAGTGAATTTGATATGAAAGATCTTGGTGAAGCCAAGAAGATTCTTGGGGTGGAGATTTTGAGAGATCGGGCTAAGGGTGTCTTATACCTTAGTCAAAGGAAGTACATTGAGAAAGTTGTTCAACGTTTCTCCATGGATGATGCTAAAGGTGTGTCTACTCCTCTTGCTTCTCATTTCAAATTGTCCAAGAATTTGTGTCCACAAACAAAAGAGGAAGAAGAGCAAATGGTAAGAATTCCATACACTAGTGCCGTTGGTAGCGTTATGTATGCTATGGTATGCTCTAGGCCCGACATTGCTCATGCGGTGAGTTTGATGAGTAGATATATGTCTAATCCGGGTAAGGGACATTGGGAGGCACTAAAATGGCTATTGAGGTATTTGAAAGATACTTCAAATGTTTGTCTCATGTATGGGAAAAATTCAAGTGAGCTAACCGGGTTTTGTGACTCGGATTATGGTGGTGATCTAGATAATAGAAAGTCCACAAGTGGGTTTGTGTTTACTTTGGGTGGTTCGGCGATTAGTTGGCAATCATCTTTGCAAGATGTGGTTGCTCTTTCTACAACCGAAGCGGAGTACATAGCCGTGGCCGAGTCATTCAAGGAAGCAAAATGGCTTAAAGGTCTTGTTGGTGAAATGTGCAACAAAGTGTGTGAGGTAAGTGTGCATTGTGATAGTCAAAGTGCAATTCATTTGGCTAGGAATCAAAACACATTTCATAGAAGGTCCAAGCACATTGATATTAAGTATAACTTTATCCGGGATGAAGTTGAGCACAAAAGGGTGTTATTGAAGAAAATTGACACTACGGAAAATCCGGCCGACATGATGACAAAGTCATTACCTACTACCAAGTTTGAGTTATGTGTTGACTTGGTAGGTTTAGCTCCTTGCTTGAGATAATGCCCTCTTGGGCATTTTGAGGTGTGTATGTTTTTTGAATATGAAGTGGATTGATGAATGTTGTGACTTGGGTGAACTCAAGTCAAGGTGGAGATTGTTATGAATGGTAGTATACTAATGTGATTATAAATGATAGTATACTAATGTGTGACTTGAGTGCACATTAAAGGGTTGAATTCATGTATGTGACTCTTGAGTTGTGGAATCCAAAAGGGTGTAATAAGGTGAAGAGTATTCATGGGAATTATTGGTGTTAATGAAGATTAAGGTGAAGAGTCTCATGTGTGTGACTCTTGAGATAATGCCTTTTCAAGTTCTTAGAGTTATTTCATAGTATTCATTACCCTAAATTAACTATGTATTTATGTGAGCCATTCATCTTCAAGTACCTAGCACTATAAATAGGGCTTTCATACCCACACTTCAAGTATGCAAAACACATCAAACACAACCCTTAAGCCAAACACATAGCCTATTGTTGTTATCTCTATCTCAATTGTAATTCTTCATATTGAAGTGTTGTTTGTATTCATTTGATATAATATAAATATAAACTACACACCACGGAGGACGTAGCCATCATTGGGTGAACCTCCTTAAATCTTTGTGTCCTTGTTTGTTACTTTGTCAAACTTAATTTTGCTCATTGTTGTTTGTTCTTAACATCGTAAGTATTTGGCGATCGTTTTCATCAAGAAATCCTTCATCATGGTCTTTATCTTTACCCTTAATGCACCACACTCTCATTTCACATGTTGATGTTGATTTGGCCAGTTACTCTTGATACTCGTCGTTTTATTATATATGGGTACTGTGTCTTTCTTAGTGATAATTTGTTGTCTTGATTTCCAAAGGGTAAGCTACCTTGTCTCGTACTAGCATTGAAGTTGAACTTTTTAGTGTTGCCAAATTAGTAACTAAATGGCTTTGCAATCTTCTCCTTGCATTTCATTGTCCCAATCCTAAAGCTATTTTGGTGTATTATGATAATATTAGTGCTATCTATCTGATAAGTGAAATTAATTGCACTTATTGTTGTTATTTATATGCCCCTTCTATGAAATTTAGAGGTCTTTTAAAGCAGTTTTTAGCTCATTTGCTCCAATCGATATATTCTAGCCACTTTGGGAATAAATTGGCTAATATTGAAAACTTGTGATTTTATTGTGCAAAATATAGTTAACAGTGTTGCAGGGCATTATAAGAAAGTGAAAAGGTGTATCATAATCCTAATGAAAAAGAGCTAAACCACTAAACAAAGTCAAATCAAGAAGCCAAAGATCAAGAAGAAATGAAGTTAGAAGCTTTTTTCAGTATAAAAAGTAGAGTCGGCTGGAGTAGGTAATGAGCCTCGGCGATTCGAGGAGAAAAGAAGAGAAAAAGACGTTTTTCCAGCATGAAATGCCGACACATCGTGAGGGAGAAAGGCATTCCCGGACTCGGCGAGTATGAATGCATCAAGAAGTTTTTCCAGAGCACGGAGCCGAATCGTCTGGGAGGCTATACTTTGGCTCGTCAACTCGGTGACGGGTATTTCTGGGATTGCATGAAACTGTTCTAGGTGGCTGTTTTCTTAATCATTTAGTTATTTTTTCATTAGAAATTAGATTAAGCCATTTTAATATAAATAGAGAGGTAGATTTTTAGATTAAAACACTTTTGGATTCCTATTTTTCTTTAGCATATTAATTCTGTCATTAATTTCACTCCATTTGTTTTATTTCCATTTCCAAACTTTGATTGCTTTCCCTAGCGTAGTAGCTAGTAATAAAAGTAGTACTATTTCTCATACCTTGTCTCGTTTCAATCTTTTTAATTGTGTAATTTTATTTTTATTTTTATTTTTATTTTTATTTTTTGTTATTTCCCTTCCAATTATCATTAATAGCTTCATCTATAATGTTTAGTTAAATCTTAGTATTTTTATTTATTGCTTTCATCATATGCCTAGTGAGTAGATTTCTTTTCTATGGTTAGGGTTTTAAAATTTATTATTCAATGTATGATCTCACCATAGCAAGTGTTCATAATATTAGGATTAAAGTGATTAAATTGAGTTAATAACCCTAAATTAATATGCTTTGTTAGACTAATCAAAATAACAAGCGTATGAAATTGGGATTAACTTACTTTAGGGTAAATTTTAGCTAAATTTTTATTAATTCAGTCAATAGAACTAACGTCTAAGAATTCAGGAAATTCTAAACACCTTAGATTTCTCCATTATATATTTTATACCAACTTTATTGAATTATAGCAGTTAGAAACAAAAATTCCGTCTTATACTTTTTTCCCTAGCATTATAATTACTTGTGATTAGCAAATTTCTTATCTTAGTCTTCTTGTAACCCGCAGCTACATATTTACTATGCGCTTGCAGTAAATAATATTTTATATCAGTATATTTCTAACAATTCTATCCAATAACAACAAGCCAAGAACATTGAAATTGATATTCATTTTGTTAACAAAAAGATTGCTCGTGATCAGATTCATATTGCATCTAAATATTAAATTGCAGACACCTTCACCAAAGGTACGACATTCCACTTATTATGTTTCAAAATATTTGGAAAGATCTTTTTTCCATGAACCCCCTGAAGGAATATGTCCGTAGACATTTCCGACAATTACTAAATATAAATATATAGGATATTTATGAAGATAATAAAGTTAATTATTATTAGTAATTATATTTGCTTGCTAGAGAATAAATATAATTGGTGGGTCAATAATAATTGGACCACAACTAATATAATTAATCCTATAAGGTCTTACAAAAGAATCAATTGAACGGTAAATGACTCGGGCCCATTAGGAGTATGGGCTTGCGATCCAATTAGGTTAACAAAAGAATCGGTTTCTTTTTGACCTAGGTTACTAGTATTATATGAGGATATAATGCTAGTAGTGGAGAAGTGGGGATAATGGGACGATGGATGTGAGTATTATAAATATGTTTATTTAAAACTCTCACCATACATAATTCTCATATACAGTTATTGAAAAACCAGAAAAAGCAAGAGAAACAATCTCTTCCGTTCTAGCAAACGTTGGTGTTCAATTGATTCCGGTAGACCGAATAGAGGAGCAACGCTTGAGGCTCTCCATATTATCTTATCGCGTTATTTTCGTGGATTTCACGCTACAAAGGTAATATAGACTAATCCTTTTATATGATTCATATGTTTGATTATGTTTATGATCCTGAGATAGATGTTAGGGAAGTGTTTCCTGAAATTCCGCTTTAAGCATCCATCGTATTCCAACAGTGGTATCAGTTAAGCCTAATTCATAATATTCATATGATTTTTTTTTCTCTGGAACAAAATACAACCGTTTCTTTTTCATGAAAATCAGGTTTTTTTATGATAACTGTTTGGAAGTTATTCATAATATTCCATTTCAATTAGATTGAAATTCAAATGCAAAAACTTGTTTTTCCTGATTTTTGAAGCCATTCATCCCAAATATTGTATATCCATTCGAATTTGTTCGAATTAATCAAAAAAAAAAAAAAAAAAAAAAAACATCAGTTTTTTTTTGGATGAAAATTCGAAATTTTGTGATAACTGTCTTGGGGATTTGATCAGTTACGAAACCCACACACAATGAATTGTTAAAACACAAATTTTGTTCATTGTTAATTGTGTTTTTCGTTAAGGAATTCAAGGTTTTGGATCGAAAACGCTTAAAACCTTTTTTTATCCCCAATTCAATTTTAATTGTTAAAACACAAAATTTGTTCAATTGGCTTGAAATTTAAATGCGAAAAACTTGTTTTCCCTGAAATTTGAAGCAATTCATGCACAAAGATTGTATATCAGTTCGAATTTGTTCGAATTCATCAAAAAAAAAAAAAGAAAAAAAAGGGAAACAAAAACCGAAAACAAACCGGGAAGCATGCGCACGCCACGAGTTGTCTGAGGTGGCTTAGTGGCCGGAGGGAGGCACAGCTGCGTGGCACGGCAGTTGTGTAGCCGCTCCTCGAAGGCGGGCTGGTGGGGCAGTGGTGAACCGGCTCCTGGAAGGGTTGCTGGGTTCCCTTCTTTCCCTTTGCTGTTTTCTTTGTTCCAGTAGCTTAGATGAAGGTGACCATCTTCTTTTTATTTTTTTTGGTATTTGTTTTAATATGTGCAAAATAACCCCTTTTTGAGTCTTAATTGGCTTTATATGGTGCGTTTTTTTTTTTCCTTAAAAAAAAAAAAAAATAAAAAAAAAAAAAAAAAAAAAAATCTCACTTAAATTAGTTAAGTTTGACTCAACATTTAAATATTTTATATGCTAATTGTTATGACCCTTTAGTTTGATATATTGCATTGTTATTGTCGTTTATAATATTTGATATTATTTTGACATGTTATGACTAGTATGGCCCAAAACAAAATTTATATATAAAATTAGGATAGTATATACGATCTGCGAATCGTTTGTTTTGAATGTAATTATATACGATCTGCGAATCGTTTGTTTTGAATGTAATTAAATACGATCTGCGTATCGTAATATTTTTATTCAAAGTATGTAATCACAAATGAAAGGAGTTTCAAGGAAGGTGATCAATGGAAATTCATGGAAGCTTCATGAAGATTAGTTTTTTTTTAGGGGCCATACTAGATCATCTTTTATTCATGCTTTTATTTGCTTTGAGCGTTTATTTTGGTCTTTTCATGCATAAGTTAATGTATTGGTTAAATATGCTATGTGTTCACTTAATATTAACCATGCTAATTAACTTGAATCCCCATAAATAATATTGAGTTTTATTGTTTTTCCAAACAACACCTATAAGCCTTTGATAATGAATAATACATTCTGCCAAAGCGAGGTATTGCTCATAAATCTTGGGATATGGGGTAAATTTTTTTTTTTTTTTGAAAATTTACAGGATCATGTTTGGTTTCACTCAACAAAATCATCAAAAACAAAGTTTTGGGTTTTGAAACTAAGAGATAGGATTGAACAAGAATTATCAATCTATCTACTAAGAATTATAATTAGTTATAATTAGTAAAACGTTTACTTACCTTAACTACTATAGTTAAAGGCAGGGCCAAAGTCCGTTTAACTGTAGTGGGAGAGGATCTTAGTTGTTATTTATTCAAAAGGGGATTTTAAAATTTTGAATAAATTATTAAATTGTTTTATTACTGCTTATTGATAGACTATTAATTTTACTTTATTACATTGTTGTAGAAATCATGTCTGGTTCAACTAACAACAACACTCCTGCTTTTAACTTGCGCTGTGTCTTGGAAAAAGACAAATTGAATGCAAACAACTTCCTTGAATGGGAAATGGCTGTGAGAATTGTTCTCAGAGCTGAAGGAAGGGAAAGTGTTCTTGACACTCCACTCCCTGAACCCCTGCCAGAAACTGCAACAGTTGCAGAGAAAAGAGCTAGGCAAAATCTCGAGGCCAATTCTGTGCAAGTAACATGTCTGATGCTTGCTTGCATGGAACATGATTTTCAAAAACGTTTTAACAATCTTGATGCCTACACAATAATCCAGCAACTTAGAACAATGTTCGAAAAGAATGCTCGATTAGAGAGATTTGAAGCTAATTGTAAACTTTTGGAATGCAAACTGGGCAAGGGAAAACCCGTCGGACCCCATGTGTTCGCCTTAATAGGGCATTTTCAAGTCATGGAAAAGTTGGGTTTTCCTTATCCCAAAGAGCTGGCCACTGATATTGTGATCAGATCCTTGCCAGAAACTTTTGATGCTTTCAGATTAAATTTTTACATGCAAGGAGGGGAAGCAACCTTGCCAGAATTGCATGGTATGCTTATTCAGGCTGAAAGGAGCTTACCTTCTGAACCCGCACTGAAAGATGTGCTTATGGTCAGAAAGAATAAAAAGTTCAAGAAGAAAGGGGTTCCTAAATGGAATGGCAATGGTAAGGTAGTTACCACTAATGCCTCTCCCAGACCAAAGGCTACTCCAAAGGCTAAAGTAGCAGCACTACATGAGTGCTACCACTGCCACAAGATTGGCCATTGGAAGAGGAACTGCCCCGTCTATCTAGAAGAAAGGAAGTCTGGTGCTTCATCTTCAGGTATATATGTTATTGAAATTAATTTAGCGACTTCGGCTTCTTGGGTATTTGATACTGCTTGTGGGTCTCACATTACTAGTAATGTGCAGGGTCTAAAAAGAAGTAGAAGCTTGAGCAAAGGTGAGGTGGATCTCCGAGTCGGAAATGGAGCAAGAGTTGCTGCTTTAGCTGTTGGAGTTTATATTTTAACATTACCCTCTGGTTTAATTTTAGAACTAAATAATTGTTATTATGTTCCTGCCATCACCAAGAACATTATTTCAATTCCGGTTTTGGACACGGAAGGTTTTTCATTTACTATTAAGAATAATTGTTGTTCTGCATATTTAAATGATATGTTCTATGTTTCAGCTAAATTATTAAATGGGTTGTATGTGCTAGACTTAGAAACTCACATCTATAACATAGACAGCAAGAAACGTAAAACAAATGATTCAAACCCCACTTACCTATGGCATTGTCGATTAGGCCACATAAGTTCAAAACGAATAGAGAAACTTCATAAAGATGGAATTCTAAAATCATTTGATTTTGAATCATTTGGTATTTGCGAGTTTTGTTTGATGGGAAAAATGACAAAGTCACCTTTCACAGGTACAAGTGAAAGGGCCAATGACCTCTTAGCTCTCATACATACTGATGTATGTGGACCTATGAGTACCGTGGCTCGGGGTGGTTACAGCTACTTTATAACCTTTACTGATGATGTAAGCAGATATGGATATGTTTACCTCATGAGACATAAGTCGGAGTCCTTTGAAAAGTTCAAGGAATTTCAAAATGAAGTAGAAAACCAACTTGGGAAGAAAATAAAAGCATTACGATCCGATCGTGGTGGTGAATACTTGTCTCACGAGTTTGATGATCATTTGAAAAATCGAGGCATACTCTCACAATTGACTCCACCAGGAACACCACAATTAAATGGCGTCTCTGAGAGGAGGAATCGAACTCTATTAGATATGGTTCGATCAGTGATGAGTCTTGCTGATCTTCCTATTTCATTTTGGGGATTTGCATTGGATACAGCTGCATTCACACTTAATAGAGCACCTACCAAAGCAGTGGAAAAGACACCATATGAGATGTGGACGGGAAAAGTTCCGAAGTTGTCTTTTCTAAGGATTTGGGGTTGCGAAGCTTATGTTAAGCGTTTAATATCTGATAAGCTAGCACCCAAATCTGACAAATGTCTTTTTGTGGGTTACCCAAAAAAGACAAAGGGATACTACTTCTACAACCAAAGCGAAAACAAAGTGTTTGTTGCTCGCAATGGTGTTTTTCTAGAACAGGAATTTATTTCTAGAAAAACAAGTGGGAGTAATGTATATCTCGAAGAAGTTCGAGATGAGCAACAAATGGATAAGGTTAACACCTCATTAGAGGCGCCCCAGCATGAAAATGCCCAGGAGGAAATACATTCAACGCACTTACCTCCTACCGCCCCAAGTGGAGAAAATCCACTCGAAGTCACTCTACCTAATGAGGCAGAAACTTCTCTTGTTGTTCCCCTACGTAAGTCTAGTAGGACAATAATTCCGTCAAGAAGATATATTGATTTCCTTTTGACTGAAAACTCTGAAATAACCATGTTAGAATCAGAAGAGCCTACTAGTTACAAAGATGCTTTGGAGAGTCCTGACTCCGAAAAATGGCTTGAAGCCATGAAATCTGAAATGGATTCCATGTCTGAAAACCAAGTTTGGGACTTGGTTGATTTGCCTGATGGGGTAAAACCTATTGGATGCAAATGGATTTTCAAACTGAAAACAGACAAGGATGGAAACATTAGTGTTTTCAAAGCAAGGTTGGTAGCAAAAGGTTTCAAACAAATTCATGGTATAGACTATGATGAAACTTTTTCTCCAGTAGCCATGCTAAAATCCATTAGGATAATCCTTGCAATAGCTGCCTTTCATGACTTTGAAATATGGCAAATGGACGTCAAAACTGCCTTTTTGAATGGGTTCTTAAAGGAGGATGTGTACATGACACAACCACAAGGTTTTGAAGATCCGAAAAATCCAAGGAAAGTATGCAAGCTTAAGAGATCCATTTATGGATTGAAGCAAGCATCAAGGAGTTGGAACCTCAGATTTGATGAGGCAGTCAAAGAGTTTGGTTTTCTTAGAAATGAAGAGGAATCTTGTGTATACAAGAAGTTAAGTGGGAATAATATCACCTTTCTGGTCTTGTATGTAGATGACATACTCCTCATTGGGAATGACAAAAGTATGCTTGAGTCGGTCAAGCAATGGCTTAAAAGTCATTTCTCTATGAAAGACCTGGGAGAGGCTGAGTACATACTGGGAATAAAGATCTATAGGGATAGATCGAGGAGACTTATTGGACTAAATCAAGAGACTTACATAGATAAGATTCTCACAAAGTTCAAAATGGAAAGCTCCAAAAGAGGGTTTATTCCTATGCAACATGGCATTAAACTTTGCAAGACTATGTGCCCATCGAGTTCAGAAGAGTTCAAGCGTATGAATAATGTTCCTTATGCTTCTGCAATAGGATCAATCATGTATGCTATGATATGTACTCGACCAGATGTTGCATTTGCTTTGAGTATGTGCAGCAGATACCAGTCCAATCCAGGAGATGCACACTGGATAGCAGCGAAAAATATCCTCAAGTACTTAAGAAGGACAAAGGATAAATTTCTGGTATATGGCGGAGCTAATGAGTTGTTTGTCACTGGATACACTGATGCAAGCTTCCAAACTGACAAAGATGACTTTCGATCCCAATCTGGTTTCATATTTTGTCTGAATGGAGGAGCTGTGAGCTGGAAGAGCTCCAAGCAGAGTTCAGTTGCAGATTCTACAACAGAGGCTGAGTACATAGCAGCAGCTGAAGCAGCAAAAGAGGCTGTTTGGATTAAAAAGTTCGTTAGTGAACTGGGTGTAGTTCCTAGCATTGAGAATGGCATCAAGTTGTATTGTGACAATGAAGGTGCTATTGCTCAATCCAAGGAACCTAGATCTCACCAAAAATCTAAACATGTTGAAAGAAAATTCCATCTTATTCGAGATATTGTTGGAAGACAGGATGTAATAATAAGTAGAGTTGATACCACGGATAACATAGCAGATCCGTTGACTAAACCACTCCCTCAGCCGAAGCATGAGAGTCATACTAGGTCTATGGGGCTTAAGCATATAGGAGAATGTCTTTAGGTTGTTTACTTCATGTTTACAATTATAAAGAATTTTGTTTACCATATGTTTGGAATGTTTATCAATAATATAAATGGTTTGTTTCTTATTTAATTGCTTGGTTTAGTATTAAATAAAATGTTCATATAATTTGTGTTTTCAATAGGATTATTGGAAACGTTTCGATAATGGAACCCTATAAGTGAACTGAAATCACAATTTATATAATGTCCCTAATCTAAATCACTAAATTGGACATAAGTGGTTTATTAAAGATTAGCATGTAATTAATTGATAGCTCGGTTCCATGGGCTATGGAAACATAGAGATGTTTAATCGATTACATGGATGCATACCTGATGCATTGAGACTTGACCTAATCTGATTCGAAAGGGCAGAATCGAATCCTTATATTTAGTGGATTCCTTAGACATGAGTATGTCTTAATCACTACGAAATAATTAGTTTAACCTTGACGCTGTTAAACGTCGTGCTGTAAAAGGAGGCTATAAAGGCAGTGATCAGGTGGGCTAAGAATTGAGTGGGAGTTATGGTCATACAAGAATGAATAAGTCCTCCTATGTGATAGGATTGGTGTGTAGGCCTCTTGATGAGCGAGAATTGAAAATTGCATGGCCATGCGGAATAAGATTAAATGGTTAATCCTTAGTTGAACAATTCGAACTCAGAGATCAAGAAACATAATTTGAGAAATAACACTGTGTTGTCAAATTTCACATTAAGTGGCTTAAGGAATTTATAATTGTGCAATTGTCTTCGGACAAGTGGGAGATTGAAGGAATATGTCCGTAGACATTTCCGACAATTACTAAATATAAATATATAGGATATTTATGAAGATAATAAAGTTAATTATTATTAGTAATTATATTTGCTTGCTAGAGAATAAATATAATTGGTGGGTCAATAATAATTGGACCACAACTAATATAATTAATCCTATAAGGTCTTACAAAAGAATCAATTGAACGGTAAATGACTCGGGCCCATTAGGAGTATGGGCTTGCGATCCAATTAGGTTAACAAAAGAATCGGTTTCTTTTTGACCTAGGTTACTAGTATTATATGAGGATATAATGCTAGTAGTGGAGAAGTGGGGATAATGGGACGATGGATGTGAGTATTATAAATATGTTTATTTAAAACTCTCACCATACATAATTCTCATATACAGTTATTGAAAAACCAGAAAAAGCAAGAGAAACAATCTCTTCCGTTCTAGCAAACGTTGGTGTTCAATTGATTCCGGTAGACCGAATAGAGGAGCAACGCTTGAGGCTCTCCATATTATCTTATCGCGTTATTTTCGTGGATTTCACGCTACAAAGGTAATATAGACTAATCCTTTTATATGATTCATATGTTTGATTATGTTTATGATCCTGAGATAGATGTTAGGGAAGTGTTTCCTGAAATTCCGCTTTAAGCATCCATCGTATTCCAACACCCCCCCCCCCCCCCCCCCCCCGCTTCCACGACAGGATGTATTAGAAGATAATCATATTTCAAGGATGTTATTTTATTCTTGAATATGTTGTGAATACTTTATTTGGCAATGTTTATTAGGAAAAATTACCTTGAATGATATAAATTTTTAATTATTTTTTCTATATTAATACCAATTTTTTGTTAATTATGAATAATACCAACTTAGGGGTATTTGCGTAGAATAATACTAACTTTTGTTTGTAGTAGACTATTTGACAAAAAAACAATGGTTAATTAAAGGTTAAACAAAAGTTGGTATTATTCAAGGAAAACACACACCCTAAGATGGTATTATTTATGTAGGGATGACAATGGGTCGGACTCAGCTCGGATTATACATACTCCGACTTTGCTCTGGATAACAGTCGGACTTTTTTCTCAGTCCAGCTCCACTCGGAGTCGGATTGTGTAAACTCCAAGTTTGCCCCGACTCGGACTCTCGGATCTCCAATGAACTCGGATTCGAAGCCTGATTAATTATCAAACTTTATCGTTGTGATATTTTACAAATGAATTTAAAGCATACAAAATGAACAAAATGTTTTTCAAATACAATTTAAGAAGAAATATGTACTTTGAATTCAAGTTTAACAAGGAAAATAGTCCTACTATAACAATTTAACAGATTTTTCTCGCATTTTGATATATCGTATTTTATTTCTCTTGATCCCATTTGTCGTATTTTAATTTATTTATCTATATAAAGATACCAAGTTTATTCTAATTACAATTAGTATTAGAGAGAGCTTGAATTAGTTACGTTTAGAGTTTTAAAGTAAACAAAATATTGGGATAAAAGTCAAATTTAAAGTCGGATTGCCTTCAGATTCGGAGTCGGTCATATTGTTGGATTTTTAATAAGGTCCAACTCCGGTCCGTCTCTGACTCGAACTGTAAAGTCAGATAACTTTTCCTCAGACTCAAATCGAATTATTTTCTCGGATAGAGTCGGACAAGGGTCGAATTCAGAATGAATTATCATCCTTATATTTACGGTTAATCAAGAAATGGTATAGGTGTAGGGAAATCAATAAAATTTTCCAATTTAATTATTATGTAGTTATTATGTTTCCAAAAACTATCTTTGTACTCTTTTATATTTGATTGAATATAAAGAAACATTCAAGGCATTAGGCATATATATTTCTTATAAAAGGGGCAACTAAAAAAAAAGCTGCCTTATCAAAATTAAGACTTGTATTAAGAGTGCATAAATAGTTTGCTGTGACTTATGACCCCATTATAAATTTATAATACATGGAACTATACAACAATCTTGCTCAACCTCAGAAAGAGTAGATGTAACCAGATTGAGAAGTTCAAAGTGTAACAGTAAGCTCCTCATGCAACTTATACTCAATTTTTTTTTTTGTTTGTTATGAAGTATATATATATATACACTATACAGTCAATAAGCTCTACTGTAGACTATGCAGTATATGAATTATATGGCATACTAGTGTTTCACGAGCAAGGCATCCATCCTTCGCTTTCTTGCCGTAAGTTTTAGTTTCTCCAACGCAACTAGTCCGACCTGCCGGACTCTTTCTCTTGACAAACCAAACCTGAAAACAGGAAATATGTAGAGTTAATTAGCAAATGAAACCAAGGATTGGGCATCTTTCACAACGTCCAGATTGTTTTGTGTTTTGTCAGTGAAATGCATAAAAGCCTACGAAAACAGCAGAAAGTAAAGTGGCTCATCTTCAACAGTACACTAGAACGCGAAGGTGCCTCGTGTTCTTCGGACACGGTGACTGACGCGTGGAAGTAGACTTCTGTTATGTTGTGCAAAATATACACAAAAACTATGATATCCCAAATTTAGCTTGAAAAAAAAGATTGATAGACTACTGATATCATCAAGGTGCAACTTCTTTTCATGGGAGCCAATTGGCTAAGAACTCCACAATTAAGCGTGCTTGGTGGAGAGCAATCTTAGGATGGGTGACCTCCCGGAAAGTTTTCCTAGGTGCGCACGAGTGAGGCCAAAGTGCGCTGGAAAGACTTGTGTTGGTCTGTGGGGCCAGTCTACAGTCTCCATGAGTAGTCACCGGCGGTCCAAGGGGCTGGAGTGTTATAGAAACAACAGGGCATAATAGGGTGATTTATGGGTTCATGCCTCAGGGAGTAATCAACTTTTCCAAATTTCTACAATTGGTACATTAGTTTTCTGCATTTAATAGGGTGATTTATGGGTTCTCACCTTTTGCTAATTTCTTCCCAAGTCAAACTTTCATCATGTAGACCATAATAGAGACGTATTATCTCTCTCTCGCGCTCTTTGAGTGTTGTGTCTATAAGATCGCTTACTTCATGCTGCAAAGAAGTTCGAAAACTAGTTAGATAAGAGAATCGAGGTGTAATCTGAAAAGGAGTCACTTTCATTTCAACAAACATAATTAAACGAGTTATATTCAGTAATCAATTTTAATTACCTTGAGTGCCCATTCATCAACACCATGCCATGGCTTATTCTCGATGCAATCATCTGCAATATACTGTAAATTAAAGAAAATCAATGCAATAAGAATTAAATCAGATAATCACGAAAGCCAAAATAGCGTCGTTAATGAAGTGTTTTACAGAAACAAACAAGAGTTTTGGCAGTAGAAGCATTGTTTATGTGATTTACTATCCTCATATACTTACACTATGAAAAGCCTCTCCTGGTAGACCATTCAAAGAGGGGAAGGCAACCCTGTCCAGTGATGACACAAATCTGGCAGCCTGCATAGTTATAAGTAACAATAAGAATAATGAAAAGAGAGATGCCACTTTAATGTGGCTTTCAAATATCGTCACTACTACTCGTCTTTACTTACGTCTGTTGCATTCTTAACTTTCTTATGAGACATGTTCAAAAATTCAGCTATCCGCTGCAAAAAAAAGGAAAACGAAAAAGTTCATTTTAGGTGCATTGATAAAGATACTAACTAAAGTGCGGTAAAATCAAGTAATGTAATTTACTGAAACAATAGAAGTTTCAAAATATTGTCTATTGAGAAAGAAATTGGAACTTACATCAATTGATGGAGTTATCCTCTTCTCTTCAAGTTTATGTTTTGCATTACGAATTAAACTTAATCTTTCATGAAGATGAGTAGGTAATCTCAAAGTTCTTGAATTCTCCACTAATGCTCTAGACACACCCTACACAAGTAGTCAAAATACAAATTAAGCCTCGGGGGATAATCTAACAAAGCCAAAAAGTAATGTTGTAAAGACACTAGGAAACAAATTAATATGCTAGATATATTTAGTGTATCCAAGTATATTGGAAATACTTAGTAGTTGATTTTCAATCAATTGATTGAGAAAAGTAAAATAGCAACAGAAGAATGGAAGCACAACACCAACCGAAACACAACACCAAAGGTAGCACCAGGCTAACGAGGTGCAAACTAGGTTGCATAGTGCGACGCCTGTCCTTCACGATTGTAACTTCCTTATTCTTCCCTTTGAGCTTATCTCTATCACTAACCTTCATAGTTGGTTGCTTCATCTTCTTCAGAAGTTTCAATTTTTGAAGGTCTTTCTTTAGCTTATTGCAAGTGTATTGTATATGGTCTCTGTTGGAATGATAACACACTTTATTCCTATACCCAATCATGCTCTCTTGACTTTGGTTTCTCTCCAATACCCTCTTTTGATAGATTTTCCTTGATCTTTGTATTACCTTTAATACATAGATTCTCATTAACAAACATACTAATCTCCATAGATGCTATTTCATCACCATTGCTATTACACCTAGATCTTCACATTGTTGAACTCTTAAAACAAAGACTCTATCTCTATTCTTTCTTCTTCCACCATTATTAACAAGCTCTTTCTCTCTCTCTCTTGAGAACTCCATTAACAAACTCTTCATCTCTTGTATAACCACTGTTTTTTCTCTCGAAAAGCTTCAACAAACAACAACAGTTTAAACAAGACCTCCAAATATATATCCACTTTTACCATCTCTCCAATACCAAACTCTAAACTTTCCCTCACTCAATAACCTAGATTCTCACAAAATTTTGATACCAATTGAAAGGAAATGTTTTTAGACCAAACAATGGTGAGAAAAGGTGTAGAAGGATAAAGAAAATTTGAGTAAACATATGCAATCAAAAACATCAAAGCTTTGAAAGGCCCAGCCACACTATGCTTGTTCGAGCACGTTGCATTAGGCCCTACTGATGTTGGTGTCGTGTCGTGGCAACCAAGTTCTAGCCCCTTTTTGCTTCCTTGAAACACCATAATCAAGCCACTGAATACCATGGATCAACCCCCCCTCAAATCATCTCCCTCAATGAGACATACCATAGATTAAGATATAAGGTGACCAAATCACCTCCATCACTAGTTGATTTGGCTCTTGCTCTAGCAAAATTATCTAACCAAACAACTTGCATCATCTCTATCACAAATGAAAGGTGTACTTAGTCTTCACTTTTCAGTTTTCAGAGTTCAGTTAAATTATCAGATGACTAGATTCTTGACCTCGAGAAACATTAGAAACCTTAGGGAAATTTTTTATGCAGAGTTCATGTGTGCCAAGAGCCAAGTAACCATGTGTTAGAGTTGATTTTAATCATCTAATAGCTCAATCTCTAGCATGAACCATTAAGGGAAGCATTGGGAATACACTGGTATTACGTAACCAAAAGGCTTGGAGTATCGAAAAGACCAGATTAAGGATGTATGCCAGATGCTCTAATGAGCACTAGGTGCCATGTGCATTTCAACGCTAGTTTTGTTGGTATTTATAAGACATGTATTTTCCTTTGGGGAATATTCTTCTAAAAATTTTGTGGGCTATTTAAGAGGCCAAAATCAGTATTAGATTGTTGTTGTGGCAAATACAAATTGAGAAATAGAGTTTAGATCTAGTGAGTGAGTTCTTTCTTTCTTTCTTAGTGGTATCTCAATAATGTATTAAAATATCTAATATCTTTTGAGCGGTAGGTGTCCAAGAAACCATTATACAATTGTTGTATTCTTGCTTTCGTGTTTGTGATTATCCATTGATTGTTCATACGTTTTTCTTTTGTTTTACCTTCTTATTCACCATTGTTGATTTTCAAAACATTTTCTTTCGTATAAAATATTAGTTGACTAGATGGTGCACTTAGGAGAAGGAGGGCTTGGTAATATTTGAACTACTTGATTTCTTCACTTTGCAAACAAGTAAAACGTATGGCATGACCGACTCAGTTGTGTTACATAGGGAAGGTCGCATTATAAGAGGTAAATGAAGTAGTCCACAAGTGTCTTCTATCAAAAATTTCACATTCTATGTGCTTAATTGCTCATACTTTATTGTCCTACTAGTAATCTCTATATGTTTTTCTTATAAAGATTGAACTCATAGTTGTAAGTATCATCAACAATGAATTCTAAGGATCCAAATAATCTCAGCACATATAACCAACTTTCCATAAGAATAGGAATCATACATATTTTTAGGAACGGAGCTTTTTTAAGGTGGACATATATATGTAGCGACTAACAAAAGAATGTAAGTTACCTGTCGTATCCACCAGTAAACATATGTTGAAATCTTAAACCCTTTGGAGGAATCAAACTTCTCAATTCCCCGGAGTAGTCCAATCAGTCCTCCCTACATGAAATTTTGAATGAGTTGCACATAAAGATGCTGATTGTGTACTGCTTCCTGAATGAAGCATTAGGCTAAGCAAAATCTATGGAAGTTCATTGAAGACATTCACCTGAACAAGGTCAGCCATGTCAGCACCCATATTCTGATACCTTTGAGCAATCGACATGACCAAGCGTACATTGCTCATTGCCAACTTCTCTCTGGCCAGCGAACACTCAATTAGTTTTGATGTTAATTCAGAACGGTCCATCCTTAAAGAATTTGCAAGTTGAACATCCGAAGGTTCACACCCAAGTTTTTCCTTCAGTCTGAAAAAGCAAACTCAAAAGATGTACATAAGAATTTTTTAAAGTCCGATAAAAGGATTGCAACAACTATAACCTTTAACGAAACACTTTTCAGAAATATATTTATGGAAATATAAATTTATTCAAACTGAATGTAAAGGTGTCTCTACAAGTATTTCCCGGAAAAATCAAAGGAAACTGAATTCAGTGTGTAAAGCAATTGCAATTACCTTGATTTATGTTCCTCCAAGGATATTCCAGCTTTGATCTTTCGAGATAAATTCACGACTTGGGCGTGAGTCAGTAATTCATTGTTTGTCAAACCTCTCACATAGCCGATCAAGCGATTTTGTAGCAGCTCAGGACTCACAGTACTGAGTGAAGATTTCTTCCCCTCACTTTCCTCTGTGGATAACATTTTCCCCTGAGTTCTCTTCCTGGCCTTTATCCTTCGAACCCTAGCTGGAATTCCTGATGATGTGATGTGCAATTTCTCCTTAGGCAGATCGGTGAAGCTTGTACGTTCAAATGAGAGCTCTAACTGCTTCTCAAGCATAGATTTCTGAAGCAAAAGAAGAGCTTCCAGAGGTGTTTCGGGATCTAAAGTTTTCTCTTCTAAAGGAGAGGATATCGGAATCCATTGTTCAGAAGTTGGAGGAATGATAGAAGCAGCATCAATTCCTCTGTGATTATGACTAGCTATTTTCTTTGCGACGATTAAGGTTTTTGTAGGAATAATATGGCGGTGTTCAGCGATAGAAGTAAGTTTTTCGGCAAAATCAGAATAATAGAAAGACGATCTCAAAATCCTTTTCCCAGCACTAAGCCCAACAACAGCAGCCGCAGTCATCTTAAGCCCTAAGCACACAACACCATCAGCACATGTATTGCATAACTCCAAAGCTCAAGGAATTCTTCTAAAATCTGCCCCATTTTTCTCTTTGTTAGCCATCAACACCAAATAGATAGACAATCTCCAACAATGATTCATAATAAAAATGGAAAAAGTGATAAATTAATTGATTGGTAACAATTTGATTTGTGATACACATATGGTACTAAAACACAGTTGGTGTGAGAAATTTCAAATTCTCCATGAGTATATCTCATGCTAGCTTATAGTGAGACAACAACTTCGACACCTGCCTCCCCGGCCCCCGGCCTACTCATGTCCTCCTCCCCAAGTACGGAACTGCATGACATCACACTTTGTCCATTCGTATTCAAGTTAACACTTGCAGGCTTGTATCTGGCCAGGGGCGGATGGGGCAAAGGCCCAAAACCCCATATTTCAAAAATTCGTAGGTTTAAATTTTAATAATAAAATAATAAAAAGATAAATAATTAGAAGTGGTATTGGAATATTATTGGCAAAGGAATTAATTGTGTAACAAGTACATTAAATAAGATAGATTTATGGGCATCTTCTCAAAAACAAATGGAAATTCTTCCATCTCTTACATATTTGAAATTGAAATATTAATTTGCTGTATAATATAAGCCGATAAGGGTTCTCATTTCTAATCTCGCTCCTAGGCCACTGAAAGTTCAAACGGGTCTGAACACTTGTCGGTTGCAATATGGATTAGGAATATGAATGCACAACACCCAAAAACACTTTAAGATTGAGTGAATTCAACAATAATGAAATCTTTAAACAAAAATTTATAGAACTCTCTCCATCTAATTAAAGTGTAACATATAAATTCTCTCTTTCTCTCCTTAAATAGGATCTCTAAACACTTGAAAGTTATTTGACTTGTAAACTTGTGTGCCTCTATAGTTTTAAAAGAAATTAATCATATCAAGCTATTATGTTTTCATTTATCAAATAAATGATCATTTTATTGTAAATTTGAGTCAATTCAAGCTTAATCTTAATTGCAAATGAATGTAAATCCCAATTGAATATGATGGGTTTTGACTGAAAATACCAACTATTTTTTCTAAGAACATAAGGTAGATGGTGGATTAAACAATGAACAAATAACATCAAACTCCATTTTGAAGAGAATACAAGATTAAAATTTAGTAAGCTTTAAAAAGAGTCCTTACCATAAGTAAAAACACATTGTAGCTGGAAATCACACAAAGGGCAGCAAGTCACAATCTTAATAAATAAAAATGGGAAAATTCTTAATTTTTGAATGAGAAAACAGAAAACAGAGAGCAAGAAGAAGCCATAAAAGGAAAAAGTAGTACCTCAAAAGTACTGAGAGAGTGGAGGGACGGAGAGAACGGTTTGTTGTTTTAAAGTTTAAACAGTTTGTGAATTGTGAGCATAACACAACACATAGATTATTTCTATCAATTTTTCTTATTTTTCTTTTCTTTTTCATGTGGTTGTGGTTGTGGTTGTCCACGTTGCCACTAAAATATGGGGTATTTAAGTTTTCTAGTTCAACAAATTAATTTTACACCGTACGATAAGGTTTCGTTAGAGCACCTATGTTTGACGATATCATAATTACTTTACTTTTTAACTCGGAATTTAATTTGATCTAATTTAGTAAAAGAAATTTATAATTATATAAAAATCAAATTTCGAAACATCTTATTTGAGACTGGCTTAATAAATCGAATAAAAATACGGCCCTACATAAGATGAGTGTTAAAATAGTTGCTGAAAGAAATAAAAAAAATGAATTTTGTGGATGATTCATGATATTAATATAAACGAGAAAGAAAATTGTGGATGAGAATCAAAAGAAAGTTGCGTGAACCATATATATAAAATGAAATGTAGCACTCTAAGTGTCATGCAAAAAGGTGAAGGTTTTAGCAAATTTAGAGGAGAGAGTATAGTTGGATAATTTTATTTGATAGTAAGAGCATCTTTTATGATATCTAAATAAAAGATCATTTTATTATTTCACAATTTTTTTACCTAATCTTATTAACATTTATCTCTTTTAAAAGATATTATTTTCTATCTCTTACTTAGAATACTCAATATTTTATTGATTTTTCTATAATAACTCCATATAATTTTTTTAAATTAATAATCCCATGTTCATGAGTCATATGATATGAGAGTAATATCTTCAATCAATTTCCAAGTTTTTTTTTTGAAGCAATATCTTGATCATTATGATTATTTTCATCATACTCAACCGCATCTTCATCTAAACATTCATCACTTAACAAATTTGAATTTATTATATACTGTAAATTCGGATAATTCGAACCAGGTGCCCAATTTTAAAATCGGATATTCGGATCAGATACGTATCACACTTTTGGGAAATCTGGATACCCGGTATCCGATTTACTATAATAATAATAATAATAATAATAATAATTATTATTATTATTATTATTATTATTATTATTATTAAGGGAAATTGTTATTAATAATACAACTTATGCTCAATCCGCTAAAAATAAACTCATCTATTATTTATTTTTTCATAAATCCAACTAATTAGAAACCTTACTCATAGCGCTCCTAACAGGTGAATAACCGGTAACAAAGGGTTACCAACTTTTTTTTTTTTGAGGTTAAGGGTTATCACCATTCTAAAGTACATCTTCCACCATTTATATGAACTCAATCTTCCACCTTTTTGAACTTCCACCTTTTTGAAGGTGAAGTCTTTCAAGGCATCTAATTGTTCTTCTCATTCAACAACATTATATATGCTAATAACAAATCAATTACAACACCAAACATATAATTATACTTACTACCCACAAGGGTAAATAATTCCATTTGTTGGAAATAATTAGCCAAAGAAATCCATACCAATAACATTATGTAAAACCCCAACAAACAATCAAATACCCCTATACATGCACCCAAGTTTTTAGTCACATCCACCTAAGAAATTTGCTTCTCGCTATAACGCATAGTGCTCTTTATTACTGGGGATATACTTCCAAACAAATATTGAACCCATGCACATGATTCAACCCACATTGAAGCCACTAATAATAGACATCAGTTGTTAAAAAATGCCCTTAATCTCTCTTTTTGGGTCACCTATTTGGCATTAAAACACAATTATGATCAAGAAAAAGGGATAATTGTGACCTTTAAGGGAACCTTTTCCCATAATATTGCTATTTAAAAAACTAATTCCCACTTTGCTTGAATTGGGAAATTATTTCCCACATTATCGTCCACGTAGGATTGGTATTAATTTTTTTTTTAATAAAATCGCTATATGAAATGGCAGTTTTGTTTAGGAATTTGAAGTAAAGCGCTAGATGAAATGGCGGTTTTATGAATTTTAATTTCTTTTTTTTTTTAAAAAAAAATTACATTAAGCAAACCGCCACTTCAAGTGGCGGTTTTGTAGCAGTACAAAACAGCAGCCCCTTCGTATGTTGTTCATTTCATCTCATTTTACCTCCTTGCTGCTGCCGGTTCTGGTTTTAAAAAAAAATTCTTCAATCCTCATTTACTTTATATTCACAATTGCTCTCATTCAACTAAATTAATCAACTACATTCTCATCTTCTCCTTCTTTACTTGTTCATTTTCATCATCATTTAAGGTATTAATATAAACCCTAATTTATTTCAATTTGCAAATTGAATATTTTGTTCATTATTATTGTCATTTGAAGTTATAAATACATTGATTGTTTGTTACATTCTCTTGATTTCATGATTTAAGCTTACATTTTACACATTTGTATTTGAATTTTATGATTTGGTTTGTATGCATATAAAGTGTTTGATGAAAATGCTTGAATGAAAGTTTATTACTTTGTAGGGTTAGTTTAATGGTTTAGTATATATTCATGGTATTTTTAGCGTTATATTTGAAATGAACCTTGTAATAAGTGTTCTAATACCTTAATATCACAAATTCTTGTATTCAAATTTATAACACTTATGTATATAATAGTGATCATGGCGATGTCGGGCCCAGTTGATCCATCAGTGCTTACGCTTCAGGCGACACACAGGAGCGTAGCTGCGTGGGAGGGCTCCACTGCCCAATTGGTTACTCGTCAGCACTACCAGGCGAGTACGTGACATTGGGAGGTGGATGACAGGGCATTAGAGGTAGTCGAATTAGCTGGTTTTAGATACATTCACAGGTTATTGAGCGGGGGCTTAAAGCTCGATCGAGCTCTTATCACTGCATTGGTGGAGAGGTGGAGGCTGGAAACTCATACCTTCCACCTCACAGTTGACGAGACAACGATCACGTTGCAAGATGTGGCAGTTATAATAGGACTGCCCATTGAAGGACAAGCAGTGATAGGTCCTGGAGAGGGAAATTGGCCAGCATTAGTTCATGAGCTACTAAGGGTTTGGCCTGAAAACCCTCAAGACCCCACACAGCCGAAGATCATCGTTGGATCGTCATTGAATCTGACTTGGCTCCGAGAGCATTTTAGCGCGCTAGAGGATGACGCAGATGATGTTACGGTTGATAGACATGCGCGAGCGTACATCTTGTACCTGTTTGGATGCATCTTGTTTCCAGACAAGAGCGGTGACTCGGTGCAGTTGATCTATCTCCCTCTACTGGGAGACTTGGAGCACGTAGATGAGTACAGTTGGGGAAGTGCTACCCTAGCGCATTTGTATCATAACTTATGTCGAGCATCTCGTAAGGGTGCCAAGGACATTGGTGGTTGCTTGATGTTGTTACAAATATGGTCATGGGAGCATATTCATATAGGGAGGCCCATAATTCGGACGATTCGACCCGATGGGCAACATGATCAGGAGGATGACGCGGATGATTTTGAACCGGTGTTAGGTTCACAACATCGTCGCGGGATGGATCCTTTAGCAGTAAGGTAGCAACACTCACTTCACTATTCAAATTCATAATTTTACTATTTTATGATACATGAAAATGTTAAACAATGTTCATTTGTTTGCAGCTGGCTTCGCGTATAACTTTCAAGATCCCAATCCCCACATACTCTCGTCTACTACAGAGACGCACTTGATCGACAACGGGACGAGCAGGTTATTAACATTTACTATTTGTATTAGTTATGAATAAATTGTATATATTACTGAGCATATTGATTTCTATTACAGATGACATGACAGCTTTACACAGCGGCTAAGATGGACGCTCTACCACACATATGTACATTGGGCCACAAGATTTGGAGATCGCGTTGTCCCCTTATTTGCTTTGACATCGTCGAGCTACATTTCCCGGATCGTGTCATGCGTCAATTCGGTTTGGAGCAGGTTATTCTGCAAGCCTTTGACACCCAACCTCAACTACATGCGATCGATCGGAGGACTGGGGACAAGAACTATGTTCTCAAAACCTAGGCTCCATTAACGCGTCGTTGACCGATGCATTGAGTCAGGCGGGTTATGAGTACCTCATACCGACTCCACCTGTCATTGGCGAGGTAGATGACACATTCCACACTCCTTCTCCACGGAGTTCAGCCCACCGAGGTAGCTCTTCCGGAGGATCCAGTTTTCGGTCCACAAGAGGTCGCTAGCGTTCATCTACTCGAGGTCGGTCTTCCATATCGCCATCGACATCCGGTACTATGTCGCCATTCGTTCCTCCAACTTCCCTCACCACTCCTCCTCCGCATCCATCGCCTCCGCAAAGGATTATCACATATCAGCGTGCTAGTCAACGACGAGCTCCTGCTCTTAATGTCATTGCGGAGGTTGACGAGTTCACACCATCATCATCCACCGGTGCACAAAACAAAAGAGGCCGGGGGTTGTAGTTTAGCAAACTTTGTATATGCTTATATGATTTGAACTTCTTGTATGACTTTCCATGATTGTAATATATCTTCGCATTATTTTCATAATTAATTTTTTCAAATCAAGCTGGTTCGTAATTGATTATCATAGAATAGATGGTATTGAACTAATTTAATGCATGTTGCGTTCACTATTTAGGGGAAATGAAAGAAAAAAAAAGTTGCAGGCCACAAGCATACCGCCACATGAAGTGGCGGTTTACCAGGGACCAAACCGCCACATGAGATGGCGGTTTGCCTTGACTAAACCACTACTTCATGTGGCGGTTTACTGCTTGAGGCAAATCGCCATCTCAAGTGGCGGTTTTGTCTGAAAAATAAAAAATAAAAAAAAAATTTCCACGTGGACAGTATTGTGGGAAATACTTTCCCACAAAATGCAAAGTGGGAATTATTATTTTTTTAAGCAATATTATGGGAAAATACTCCCTTTAAGGCCTTATTCTCTCCTTTGTATTTCAATGTTGTTGTGGTGTTTTCCAGCTCTTATAATTTTGGGTGGAAGAGAGAATGAGTTCATGTAGAGAGAAAGAGAGAGAGAGAATGACTTAATATCAGTAGAGGTGCTAGAGGCAAATTCACTTTTTGCAAATCTAACCGGTTGTAAGGTAATATTGAAATGCTATGAGCAAGATACCAAATTAGGTGAGTTTATTTGAAAATAAACAATAAGTAGGTTTATTTTCAGTGGATCGAGCATAGGTTCTATTATTAATGACAATTTTCCCTTATTATTATTATTTATGTTTTGGAAACCTTATATTTAATTGGTCCTTTTTGTTTTTCAATTTCATGCCTTAATAGTCGTTCACTCACTCTTGAGGCCCTTATTTTTGGGCCCCTAAACGCTCAGCTACCCGAAATATGCTATGAACCGGCCTTGCTAAAATCCTAATATTCTCACTAAGCTTGAGTAGACAGTAAGACTGAGACATTACCTCTTGCTTTTATGTCGATCTTCTTCTTCATTGAAACCCTATATTCGCCATTTGCCATTCTTAGATCTTCATTTTCAGTCAAACTCATCACCATTCTCTCATAATTGGGTAAGTTTTTTTTTTCCTCTCATCACCATTTTTAGTTATTTTTTACAAAAGGTTGCTGAAATTAATTAAATATATTTATTGTCTCCATTTTCAGATGAAACTCTTGACACTCTTAAAAATGATTAATGGAGCTTGAAGTTTCAATTTTTAAATTTTATTCACTTGCTTTTAGTATCTAATGTTTTGATGTGTAAATTTCAAACTAGTATTAAGGACTTATGGTTGTATTTTAACTCTAAACTTTTAAAATTTGTTACCCCATGATTTACTATCTTTTATGACTAATTAAGCTAAGTATTGCTAGAGAGTTAGTATTTGAATTTTACATAAGCAAATATTCTAAAAGAAAAAGAGATAAAAAAAATGCATGGGTGAAAGAAGAATAGACAAAAACTATTCGAAAACACAAAATCGGGTATCTGGATTCCAACCCTGATTAAATCGGATATCAGGATTTTCAGATACCTGGTTTAATCCAGGCCGGAACTTGATCGCATTTTCAAGTATCCGAAAAAGTTGTATATTCGGGTATCCGGATCAGATATGATCTGGTAGTCAGTTTTGAACACCCCTATTATAAACTAAATAATTTGAATATTTTTATAACTTAAAAGCATTTAGATTCTTCTAGAATATGAAAAAGGAGATGAATGATTATTGTGAGTAATTGATTGTGTATTTTTTTAAATGATATAATTTATTATTTTTGAATAGGATATGTAGTCTGTAAATCTTTCATATATTGGCTTTATATTTATTTATTTTTATATCTTATAGGAATATATATTTACTTATGATTGAAAAAATATTAGTCATAATATTTTTCATTAGTTTTATCATTCTTGTTATGGTTGTAGTTTATGTCAAAGTACCTAACTAAATGTATTTTGATTATTTATAATCTTTGTAAAGACCAATTAATTTATAAATTAACAAAATTATTTTTTTTTATTTTTAAAATTTATATATAATGTCAAATATTATTAATAGGTCTATTATTATGTTATATTATCTATATGTAAAGTAATATTAAAAGTAAATTTCAAATACATGATTAAAATTAAACTAATTATTGTAGAGGAAGACCATTTAAACAAAAGAACACATCAAGATACCATTTACATTAGATTTGTAAGATTTAAGGTTAAGACAACTGTTTATTTATTTTTTTTTTTGTGTGTGTTTTATGGAGAAATCGATTATAAATGTTGAGTAAAGTTGAAAAATGACAAAACTACGAGATTTATTCAAAATGAATTTATACGCAATAGACAAACTAATAAATCAATTATATTTGGGAAAATTGATTTGAAAGGTATATGAACTTTGCCTCATTTGCTTCTAAGAATGGCCACGGTCCGGGTTGGGCCGGTTCCGGTTCCATTTGGAACCTGTCGCGACCGGTTCCGATTCCGGGCGGTTCCAAACGGTTTCTTGGCGGTTCATGAGGCGGTTCCGGCGGTTCCAGTTCACGGGACGGGCGGGTCGGACCATCGGTTCCATTTTTATTTTTTCTTTAAATATTTATGTAATATAAAAATACTATAATATTGCGGACGTACCTTTGATGATTACTTGATTATTAGCCAAATTCATTGCTTGTCAAGTTGTCATCGTTATTAAAATATTTACTAAAAAGAATGAAAAAAATAAATTAATAAGAAACGAATCAATAATAATATCGATAAAGATGATTAATAAAAAAAGAGGGAGAAAATGGACTTGAACCTAGTACCCAAAGGAATACTAAGCTGCCTACATATCCCGAAGGAATCAAAGCCCACGTAGTTCTTTGTCATACCTTTTATTTTTAGGTGTTGAATGTTAATTTATCGTTGTCCGATTGATCCTATTCGTCTTCGTCATCATCATCTGGTTGGTTAGATGCTTCCGCTGACTCTCCTCCTGACGATGATGCAGATGTATCCATCATCATCTATGGATCATCATCATCATCTTGATCATCATCATTCCTTAGTCCTTGTGTTCGAATCTCCGCTTGATCCCAATCTTTCTTGCAAACACATATTTGAATACTATCTAATTCTAAATATGAAGTGGAGGATGAAGAAGAAGATGATCCTACAAAACTATCATCTTGGCTCATTATATTAGCTATTACGGAATTATAATAAGAGGGACGTGCCGAAACGCTTGCACGCCTAGACGTATCGCGCTTTGGGTTATTTACACTAGCATAATAATCATAAAGTTCTGCTAAAAGTTTTTTACAACTTCCAACATAATTATGTACATCACTAGGCGGGCGATCTAATGATTGGTAGTAAAATCCGATTACTTTAGTAAGGACTTCTGTTTTAAAACAAGGGTCTAAAATGGTTGCAATTCCATAAATATAAGGAAAATCGGTAAAATATGCCTTCCATTTATCCATCATATCTGCAAGAATCGGCTTTAAATATGGGTTAGTATCATCATGCGTATGTTTAAGAAGATGATAAAAAATAGTAATACACTCACTTATTACTAAGTGGACGTTCGGTTCATAAACATATGAAAAAATCTTAGTTGCGTGGTCATACTCTTCTAATATTTTATGTACACTTATAGCTAATTCCCATGTGTCATCAGTTATATAGCTATCTGTTCACTATACAGTTGTGTTATAACTGGATGATAAGCAATCGCCTTTCTTAATAAATCGTTGGTTGAGCCCCAATGTGTAGGAGTATCTAATGACCAATACACTTTTTTTAGTTGATATTGGTCACATAATTGTTTATATCGTCTCTTTATATTTCCAATTCTAAGCCACTTCACTATATCTCTAATTGGATCTAATAAATCGCTTAATTGTTTTATACCTGCTTGGCAAGATAAGTTAACTATATGAGCACAACAACGTATGTGTAATAAGCTACCCCCAAGGATAAAACTAAAAGCAGGCTCGTTATACAAAAGTTCCATACATTTAATGTTAGCAGTTGCATTATCGGTAGAACAACAAAATATCTTATCTAATAAGTTCCATTTTCTACATATCTCTACTAATCTATATTTTATGTTTTCACCCGTATGTCTTTCTAGCATTGTCTCAAAAGCAATTATTCTTTTTTGAATAATCCAATTTTGATCTATCCAATGTGCTGTTACACACATATAAGATTCTAAATGTGGGGGAGCAGACCATATATCAGTTGTTATGCTAACCCTACCATTAAAAGATTTAAACATTTCAATTAATTCATAGCGCATTGATTCATATAATTTAATTGTGCGTCTTTTAAGAGTGCTCCTAGGGATTGCTCTATATTGTGGTTGCAAAGTTTTTCTAGTGAAACGCTCGTGTGCCCTACTTTCACCGTGGTTAAAAGGAAATTCATCACAAATTACATACTTAGAAGATTCATCAATTATATCATTATGATAATATTTAAAAGGCATACATGTGCTGGGAATGTCCCACTGTCGGCTTCCACTTGTGGTCCCGCTGCCGCTTGCTGCATGAGTTTCTCTTGTGATTCCATGCTTCTTTGCCAAATGTTTGTTAAAAGATCTCGTACCACCACCTAACACGTATTCACAAAATACAATAAATAAATTTTTATAAAATATGAATATATAATGTATGTATAAAAAACTGAAAAAGTATTTACCTTTGGCGAAATTGTATGAAATTAAGGGCTTTACTCCTTGACTTTCACAAATTTGACAAGTGCATAAGAAGACATCTGGATTGTCGGTTGGTTCTTTTGTAAAATTTGACCACACATGTGAAACAGCTCTACCACTAGGAGGTGGCATTGTCGGAAAAGGTTGTCTTACTGGTTCATCTTCATCTAAATTTAAATATAAAGACATACTCAGATATATACCACAATATATAAATAAATAATAATTTAAAATTTAATCAATTTGAAAAATAAAATTATAAAACTAACCGATAGTTTGAAAATTGACTCGTTTACCACGAGCTTGTCTTTGTTGTTGTTGTTGTAGTTGTTCTTCATGTGATCTTGTTGATGACTGTCGAGAATTATGTATCCCAATAGTGGTCGTTGGTTCCTCTTCTTGTTCTTCTTCTTCATTAATTTGTATTTCTCTTCCCACTTCTTCTGCATAATTATGTAATTTTGGGTCGTACCCTTCTGGATAATTGGGTTCATAATTATAATTACTAATCGAAGGTGTTGTTGATACCGACGGAGTAGAAGTGGCCTTTCTTTTGGAGCTAGAACCTCCCAATGATTTTGCCATTTTAGTAACTTTTTTAGAGGCTTTTTTCAAAAAAGAAGACATGATTGATAATATTGAAATAATAATAGAATTAAAAAATAAATAAATAATTAATAGACTAATTATGTAATTAACTAAATTAAGAAATAATTAAAAGACTAATTATGTAATTAAGAGAATAATTGCGTAATTAAGTAATTAAGTAAAGAGAGTAAGTAGAGAGAGTAGGAGAAGTGATGAGTTGTGAATGAAAATGATTGAAAGCGATGGGTATTTATAGAAAATTACCCAACGGCTAGTTCCAACGGCTAGTTTCACGGTTCCATGGAACCGGTGGGCCGGTTCACACGGACCGGTCCCGGTTCCGGTTCCATGGAACCGTTGGACCGGTTCATCCGCACCGGTTCCGGTTCCGGTTCCATGGAACCGTTGGACCGGTTCACCTGGACCGGTTCCGGTTCCAACCCACGGTTCTTAGGTCCGGTTCATGCAGTTTTTTTCCAGCGGTTCCGCGGTTCGGGCCGGTTCGGAACCTGTCGCAAACGGTTCCGGTTCCGGATCCGGTTCCAAGCGGTTCGGAACCAGTTCGGTTCCGGGTAACCCGCCCCGTGGCCATCACTATTTGCTTCTAAAGATTCGAACTTACATTTATCTTTTAAAGGCTCGAACTTTGGGGTATATCTGCTTTTAAAGATACAAATGACCTAAAACCGGATAAATTTGAAAAAACGTTTAAGTTGTTCAGGGTGCCATTAATTCCCACCTGTAAAAGCTTTGTTTCCCTCCATTAATACGATTACACACCCATCTTCATCACCATAAATCTTCTGATCACTTCAATCAATCACCTCTCTATATAATCATTTCAAATCTACTCCAAAGGGTTCAGTCAGGAGGAAGCATTGAAGAACTGCAATGCGCAGGAAAAAGGTAAGTGAAACTGGTTGTTTTGTGTTTAGATTTGTTCCATTTTTGTCGAATTTGATGCTTCATTTATGCACAATCTGAATTATTTTTTGCGTGTTTTGTATATTTTTTTAGAACATGGATAATAAGTTTACATTCTGTTACTGGTTTGGTGGTAAATTTGTTAAAGAAAATAATGGTGTTGTTTTTTTTGGGGGATGGGTAGAACTTTTGATGTTGATCCTGTTGATTTATGCTTGAAGTATTTGATGAATCTGGGTGAAATGTGCGTTAACAGTAAAATAATCGAGGGTTTATTCTACTGTGTTCCTGGTCTGGCATTGAAAGAAGATTTAAGGAAAATTGTAGTTGAAGATGATGCATTTCAACTAGGTCAAACTGCAATTCTGAATAGGTATGTTGATGTGTACGTAGACACGGTACAGAAATGAGTTGTAGTGTTTGCAATGGGAAGGGGCACAATAGGAGATCATGTCCAAACAAAGGTTCAGTTGCTGCAACAGGTATAAATCTGAATGAGATCCTATAACAACCTGAAACTGAAGGTCAAGGATCAACTCCTACTATGTCCATGCCATCTGCACAACCTACAAAGACTGGCAGGCATGGAAGGTCAATAAGGAGTGGTGTAGGTAGAGGTGGAAGATTAAAGAGAGGAAATCAATGCATAGAATAGTATTAATGTAACTATATATAACATTTAAATGAAATTGCATTGGTAAAATTTATAAAATTACGCATTCAACAAGGCTTTGAATCTTATGTTGCAAGGTGGCCTTTGAGGTTTATGTAAAGAATCGAAGACGTGCATGGTATTAGTCAAAGTACATATGACCGGGAGCATCCAATGAGCACTACAAAAGAAAATTTAAAATCAACAAATTAGAGAACATGTGAACTAAGATAAAAATAAAATCAATTTGAAAAATAAAACCTACTCTTATGCAACCTATCAATACTCTTCCACACCGGAAAATCAGATGGATATGTGAGCAAGTGAGCTTTCTTCACCCTATCTGCATGCCACCTCAAATTTAACACATCTTTCTTTATAGAAACAAGCGCTTGAATCTAGGTATTATTAAAAGATACCACAATATCTTAGCCAGGGGCCCTTTAGCATCCCGAGCCCCTTTACGCTTGTAACGCGATAACCCACACTAGGACACTCTTCTAAGTTCTCATTTTCATTCCGATACAATATACAATCATTCGGACACGCATGAATCTTCTGGTACTCTAATCCGAAAGGACACATGAGCTTTTTGGCATAATATGTCGACTTTGGAAGTTCATTTGCCTCAGGAAGCATCTCACCTAACGCTTCTAATAACATTGTGAAACTAGCGTCACTCCAATTGAACTTTGACTTAATGTTGAAAATTGTCAACACGACCGTTAGTTTGGTGAACTTTGTACATCTAGGGTGCAAAGGCTTTTGAGAAGCCTCTTTCAACAAGTCAAAAACACGAGGACGTTTTCCTAACTCATCCTCGACTCCCTCCATCATCTCATCAACGCGACCTACATCCTCATCGACATTCTCTTCATCTATCTCATACCCATCAACACGATCTACTACATCCTCATTGACATCCACATTATTGACATTCTCAACAACACTTTTTTTCTTTGTAAACTCCCTCCTGACCATGCCAAACCCAAACATGATATTGAGGCCTAAACCACGTCGAAGTATGTGCTCCCTAAGGATATCAACACTATATACATTTGATACATTGCCAAACTTGACACATGGGCAATAAAAAGCAACTCCGTCCGTCCTATTTTGATGTTCAACGGCAATACTACAAAATTCTAATACGCCATCAATAAATTTGGACGATTTAATGCTTCCATACATCCAAGAACGATCTTTTGTCATCCTAAGTGAGATTAGTTAATTCAAAACAAAATTAATAATCATTTTTAAACATATATACTTATTTATACCAAACATATTTAACCTTAAAAATATTTACTTATTTATACTAAACATTTTTAACGCTAAATATATATACTTTATATTTTAATTCTTTATAAGCACTACATTGTATTCTAAAATAAAATCATTTAAAATAATTAACATTGTATACTTCATACTTCATATTCTAACTCTATATAACCAAACATATTCTAATTCTATTCTTCATACATCGATATTAAGCCTAAAAATAAATCATTTAACCCTAAAAATATGTATATTCTATCTAATTCTAATACTTAAAACATATGTACAACAACAAACCACATTTTTAACAAAATACACAAATAATTAACAAATTAATAACATAAACTTGAAAATGTCAAACTCACAAATAATTGATATCTTTAGCACTAAATTACGAGTAAAACAATAAAAATATGAAATTGCAAGTTAAAAAAATAAATAAAATTGCCTTGATTTCTTGGGTTAAGTAATCTACAATTAAAAACAAAAACAAAATTAGTATAAAAAAAATTAGCGCTAAATTTCGTAGGCTTCAAATAGCTAGCAAAACTTGAGGGTTTAATATATTGAAAAGAGAAATTATACCTCAATTTTGTGGGTTTTGAAGATGAACAAGAACAATGTTTTGAACAAGAAGATGAAGAATTCGTGGGTTTTTCAAATAGCTGTTCGTGGGTTTTGAAGAACACATTAGTTTAGCTTTTGTTGCGTGGGTTTAGCAGTTATTCATAGGTTGAAGAACAAGGAAGATGAAGAATTCAAGAGCAGCTGTATTGGTTTTTCGTGGGTTTTAGAAGGGTTTAGCTAGCTTTTGTTAACGTTATAATAAAACAGTAGTGTAGCTTATTGAACAAGAAGGATATATGAGAAAAAATATATATAATTTACGTTATATGTTGCGGTTCCTCAAAAACCGCAGCATATAATGTAATTTTCATTAAAAAAAAAAATTAGACTATATGCTGCGGTTATTGGGGAGCCGTAGCATATAATGTTAATTTTATTTTTTTATAAAAAGAATTAGACTATATGATGCGGTTTTTGGGAAACCGCAGCATATAACCTATTTTTTTTCCTTGTTTTTTCATCCTATTTTATGCTGCGTAATTGAAAAACCGCAATATATGTCACATAGCAAATAAAATTTTTTACACTAGTGTTGGTGCATTGCACGGGTTATTATACTAGTATTGTAATAATAGTGTTGGAAAAAACTTGTTAACACTAATTAGCATAGGAATTTGGATTTCCTGAAAAATGTCAAAATGAATTGTATTTGGTTAATAATTAACATAAAAATTTAAGATTCCAATGCAAGTTAATTGTTGCTAGTTGTAGGAATTTAATTAGCATTATAACCCCTTGCTTATTATAAATTCATGAGTTAATTTAAAAATAACTATGACCAACCAAACAAAATTATTTAATTCCTTAAAAATAAATAAGATATTTAAATTCGCTTGCATTGTAAATTCCCACAAAACTTTAATTTCCAATGAAAACCAAATGAGTTCCAAGAATAGTTGTCAATCACATTAAATAGGGAATAATAAAATAACTTCTTTTGGCCGATGACTAAAATAATTATATTATTTTATGGGTTAGCCGAATGGACTGATGAACACATATTGTGTCCGATATAAGTTCACGAGTCCAACAATTGAAATTGAAAGATTTGTGGGGATAATTTTGCCTCTGTTTTTCTTTATTTTGGTACGATACTTTTTAAATGAAAATGTAATTTCCATTTAGATTTGTTGGTTGAAATTTTATCAAATTTTAAACAATTGAAATTTTGTATAAATTTAACATAGTATTTTGATTCATATCATTTTTCTTGTTTTTAATAAGTGAAATTACTTATTGTGCAAATCTATCATGGGTGTTTTGAAGGCATATAGATGTAATATATTTGTAAACAATTATGCAATTATTATATTTTTAGGTCATTTATTAGAATGAATAAATAATTAGTATAAATTGAAAAATTTTTAAATTATTTTTAATTAAATTAACAAATTCGTATATTGAGTGGTTACATAAATTAGCGAAGAAATAACTACAAAGAGAAAGCCGTGTAAACGAGAATAACAACATTATTTGATTTCCTAATTAAGGACTATAATTGAGGAGGCAATTCTAAGAATTAGAAATATTTTGTTTGCATAATTTCTTGAGATATGCACACAATTTTACAAGAAGCATATTTCCGTCTTAGTACTTAGACCCATTAAAAGTACCGGTCACTAGGTGGGATCATACAAAGAGCATATTTTTGTTATACTGAAATAAAAGGTTGTTAAAATTTTACTTTTACATATTTTTATAATATATTATAATAAAATGATTATAATATTTATACTACCTCAATATTAAAATACTTATAACTGGTTGTGACACAATATATGAGAAAATATAACTATTAGATAAAATATAATAAAACAGAGAAAATTGATTTAGCTCTGAAATGATGTTCTCTTGTGCAAAATATTAAAAAACATGTGTCAAGACACTCGAACATGTATCAGACACCAACACCTAGTGATGGCAACGGAGCGGATTACCCGGAATTGAACCGATCCCGAACCGCTTGAAAACCGTCCTGGAACTGTAACTGTTCGCTACAGGTTTCAAACCGCAGAACCGTGAAACCGTCGGAAAAATTTGCTGGAACCATGAAACCGCTGGAAAAAACCGCCAGAACCGAACCAAAGAACCGCAGGCCGGTTCACTGGTTCCAAGGAACCGGACCGTAACGGTTCACCCAGCCCAACGGTTCCTTAGAACCGAAACCGTGCGGCTCACCCGGCCCAATGGTACTTTGGAACCGGTCAAAAAATAGTCGTTAAACTAGCCGTTGGGATTTTTCTATATATACTCCACACTTTCAACCTTTTCATTCACTATTCATCTTTTCTCCTACTCTCTCTACTTAATTACGCAATTATTCTCTTAATAAAATAATTAGTCTTTTAATTATTTCTTAATTACATAATTAGTCTTTTAATTATTTCTTAATTACATAATTAGTCTTTTAATTATTTCTTAATTACATAATTAGTCTTAATTATTTATTATATGAATCAAAGCGCTATGAATTAGTAGAAATGTTTAAATCTTTTAATGGTAGAGTTAGCATAACAACTGATATTTGGTCAGCTTCCCCACATTTAGAACCTTATATGTATGTAACAGCACATTGGATAGATCATAATTGGTTTATTCAAAAAAGAATAATTGCTTTAAGTTAATGCCCGAAAGACATACGGGTGATAACATAAAATATAGATTAATAGAGATATGTAAAGAATGGAACTTGTTAGATAAGATATTTTGTTGTCCTACCGATAATGCAACCGCCAACATCAAATATATCAAACTTTTGTATAACGAACCTGCTTTTAGTTTTATCCTGGGTGGTAGATTATAACACGTACGTTGTTATGCTCATATTGTTAACTTATTTTGCCAAGCAGGTATTAGACAACTAAGTGATTTATTAGATCCCATTAGAGAAATAGTGAAGTGGCTTAGAATAGAACAGTTAAAGAGAAGATATAAGCAATTATGTAATCATTATCAACTAAAAAAGTGTATTGGTCATTAGATACTCTTACACGTTGGGGCTCAACCCATGATTTATTAAAAAGGCTATTGCTTATCGTCCGGTTATAACACTACTGTATATTGAGTGTACGGATAGCCGTACAAGTGATGAAACATGGGAACTAGCTATAGGCGTAGAGAAAATATTAGAAGCATATGTCCACGCAACAAAAAATTTTTCATAAGTTTACAAACCAAACGTCCACTTAGTAATAAGTGAATGTATTACTATTTTTTATCATCTTCTTAAACATTTATATAATGATACTAATGTATTTTTAAAGTCGATTCTTGCATATATGATGGACAAGTGGAAGACGTATTTTATTGATTTTTCTTTTATTTATGGAATTGCGACAATTTTAGTCCCATGTTTTAAGACGGAAAACCTTACTAAATTAATTGGATTTTACTACCAATCATTATATTGCCCGCATAGTGATGTACATAATTATGTTGGAAATTGAGAAAAACTTTTAGCAGAACTTTATGATCATTATTCTAGTATATATAACCCAAGTCGCGATACGTCTAAGCGTGCTAACGTCTCGGCACGTCCACTTATTATAATCCCATAATAGCTAACATAATAAGCCAAGATGATAGTTTTGTAGGACCATCTTCTTCCTCACCCTCCGCTTCATATTTAGAACTAGATATTTATCTTAAACATCACTTTGAAATTGAACAAGGTAGTTATAATATTTTAGAATGGTGAAAAAAAAAATCAATAAAATTCCCCATATTATCGAGACTTGCAAAGGATATCCTTGCAATTCTTGCTTCTACTATTGCGTCGGAGTCTGCTTTTAGTGCAGGTAGAAGAGATCTCTTTTCAGAGTTCTAGATGAAAAGAGATCTCGTCTTGCTCCACATACTATTCAAATATGTGTTTGCAAGAAAAATTGGGATCAAGCGAAGGTCCGAGCACAAGGACTCGAGAACGAAAATGATCAAGACGATGATGATCCATGGATGATGATGGATACATCTGCATCATCAGGAGGAGAGTCAGCGGAATCATCTAACCAACAAGATGATGATGACGAATACGAATAAGATCATGAATATCAGACAACGATCAATCAACATTCAACAACTACAAATAAAAGGTTTGACAAAGAACTACGTGGGCTTTGATTCCTTCGGGATACGTAGGCAGCTTAGTATTCTTTCGGGATACTAGGTTCAAGTCCATTTTCTCCTTCTTTTTTTATTAATCATCTTTATCGTTTCTTATTAATTTATTTTTTTCCTTCTTTTTAGTAAATATTTTAATAACGATGACAAGCAATGAATTTCACTAATAATAAAGTAATCATCAAAGGTACGTCCGCATTATTATAGTATTTTTATATTTAAAGAAAAAATAAGAATGGAACCGATGATCCGACCCGCCCGACCCGGGACTTGGAACCGCCGGAAGTGTCTCATGAACCGCCAAGGAACCGTTTGGAACCTCTCGAAACTGAAAACATTCGAATCGGGTTCCGAATGAAACCGAAACCGAATGGAATCGGCCCAACCTGGACCGTGGCCATCACTACCAACATTTAAATCTATATCTGAGTAACATTGGTTGTTTAGTATGTTTACTTGTTTATGTACATACAACATGGTAACCTAACATAGCATGGACATGCATTTTGAAGGGAAAAAACTTAATTCACCTAGTCGGTAAACTATTTACTATTAATAGATAAATTAAATATATTTGTTATAGGTGAGTTGGATCCAACTAATACATTTTGAAATTTATCACTATTAGCGAGTAGTTTACCCGGTTGATGGATATAGCTAAGCTCATTTTAAAGGACTTGAATTAAGGAAGGACATGTAGGCATGTAGATGTTATTGACTTATTGCATTCTGGACTTCTGGTTCAAGAACAAATTGATATCTAATTTCATTTTACTTATTATATTTGATTTTTTATGTAATTTGATGTGATATTTTGATTTTTTATATATTGAATTTTGCATAATCAAAAAATAAATAAAAATAAAAATTTAATACTATAATAATATGTGATTAGACGATTTAAACAAGATATTATTTGATTATATTTTTTCATATATATTGATACAATATATAAAATAAGTTTAAATAATAAGTAATGGTTATTTACTATTGAGAATATGTGAAAGTAGTGGTCTTCCAATTTGTTAAAAAGAGCTGGCATAATTGATAATTGTCCCCTCTTTCGATACGCTAACCACAAATGATGCATGTATAAGGATAATGCATGCAAATTGCAATCATGTATCATCATTTTTATGAAAAACAAATTCTGATAAAAACTTTCTTTATCTACCGCCTCATTAATTAATTTGTCATATTCTTTAAAAATTTGTAATCTTGTAAACAAAAAATTAAAATTTTTAAGTTTAATTCCATGCCTTGAATTAATTGTGCCTGGTGATGCAGTCTGTAATTTAAATTGGGTATTAATTAGGAAAAATAATCTTTAAGTTTTTCTTCCATTTTCAGTATTAAATTGTATTTAATATTTAGATAAAATGGGGGTAGATTACTACAATATGTTGCAGGTAGATAGAAATGCAACAGATGAAGATTTAAAAAAGGCATACAAAAAATTGGCAATGAAATGGCATCCTGATAAAAACCCAAATAATAAGAAAAATGCTGAAGCCAAATTCAAGGAAATCTCTGAGGCCTATGAGGTTATTTCTTTTTATTTCCTCTTCTTCATTTATTATACATTAATTATCATTTTAGCCCCCATTTTTAAATAAAAATTCTAAATTTTTGTCCTCATGAATTGTTGATGCAAACATATGAAAATGTACATAGTGGATTAGGGAAATAATTGTGAATGATGAACATAAAAGGGTCATATGTTCATCTTTTATGTCGGAGTAATTCTGATTATTTAAGTTAAAACGGGTAGAGCGTAGAGGACAAGATTTGGATTCAACTATAAGCTTAAATTTTTTGTTAAATTGGTTTTTTTGATATAATATCAGAAGCCAACGTTATTAGAGGTCACAGGTATGAGGAGGGCATGTGTTGCATGCACACTTTTAGCCCAAATGACTTTTTAGCCCAAATGACTTTTGTGTGAGAGGGCGTGTTATTAAGAAGAGTAGAGCTGACAGTAGAAGTTGATTTCAGGTACTAAGCGATGAGAACAAACGACAACTGTATGACCAATACGGAGAAGAAGGTCTAAAGGACACACCGGGAGCAGGCTCTAATGGTTCCCCATACGAAAACAACAGAAGAAGGTTTAACCCTCGAAGTGCAGAAGACATTTTTGCAGAATTTTTTGGAACAAGTACTTTTGATTTTGAATTTGGCTTTGGATCTGGATCAGGATCAGGATCAGGATCATCCCCTTGTGGAAGACTCAAAAGATATTCTTATGGTGATGGTGGAAGTTTTGGCGGGACTGAGAAGATGTATCGAACCTATAGTGAAGCCGGAACAAAGAAAAAGCCAGCTCCTATTGAAAATCAGTTGGCTTGTACTCTTGAAGAACTCTATTCTGGTTCAACACGCAAGATGAAGATCTCTAGAACAATTGTTGATGCCAATGGGTACACCACACTTTTTATTTCTTTCCAACTTTTATGGCCCGCATGGTAGGTGGTAATGGGGTTGAAAATTAGTGTAATTTTAGTTAAAAAATTTTTTGACTACCATAATGGTTATGATGCCCAACTTCAATCATCACATTTTCTTTATAAACTTTTCATTGCAATAGGAATCGCATAAAATTTTTGATGAAATTTTTACACTATATTCCCTACTGCCATTTAATACCAGTAACCAAACGGGTCGTTAACTTAATGTTGCAACTATCAGTTTGAACTTTTGGTTGAATTAGTTCCTCAACATCGTATTAGAAGTCAACATGACAAGAGGTCACGAGTTAAAATTTCCAATTAACTCTTATTTAAATTGAAATATTGAGCATCGGGTATGAGAAGAACTTCTATTAGCATTTCATGAGGTCTAAACCATCGGCTTAAGTTGTTGGTTGAATTGGGTTCTTGACACTTGGTATGAATTCTTGTATTCTAACTAATTTTGTTGAAACAAGTTCAGATGCCAAGTGCCAGAAACAGAAATCCTTGCAATTGAAGTAAAACCCGGATGGAAAAAGGGAACAAAGATCACATTTCCGGATAAAGGAAATCAGCAAGTGAACCAACTTCCAGCAGACTTAGTATTTGTGATTGATGAAAAACCACACGACGTATTCACAAGAGACAGCAACGACTTGATAATGACACAAATGGTGAATTTGGCGGAGGCCATTGGAGGGACTACAGTGAAAGTTACCACATTAGATGGGCGAAACCTGTCCATACCCATTAGAGACATGATCACTCCAGATTACGAGCTTGTGCTAAGTAGGGAAGGGATGCCTGTTGCCAAAGATCCTAAGGATAGAGGTGATCTGAGAATCAAATTTGACATCAAGTTCCCAACAACCTTGACATCAGAACAAAAAAAGGCTTTAAAACTCTGCTTTTAAAACCTGATATATCCTTCATCAGTCAATCACTGTTGTCAATGAATTGGGATACTGTAATGTATGTGCACAAGTTTGTTATTATAAGCATCTCCTTGTCAGAATTGATACATAAAATCAGCTCATTGAATATATACCACTTGTACCAAATGTCAATATGAATTTATGCAAAACATCAAAACTTGAAAATGTTAATTCATTCACTTTGAAATTTGCTGATATTGTACATGAAAATCACAGAGATATTACTCATTTTGGTGCAATTTATTTATATAAATAATAATTGTTTTGCCCCCGATTCCCAACAAATTAGATGGTATTATACATGGGTATTATTTTTCTGTGAATGGATTACACGCTTATGATCATTATGATTTATGGGCATATGACATATCTTGCATCAAATTCAAAAAGCTCACATACCTGCATTTTATTTTCATACTCTAACTATGCTTCGACATTGCAGGGTCGTCTTTAAGATTTTAGGCGCCAAATTATAAAAATGAGGCCACTTAAAATATGTCTAACTTAAATTTTACATCATGAGTTGACACATATTATCCCCACTTTGCTTTAATCTTATTTTATTTTTAATTATGACTCCAACAAATTTATCCAATCATTTTAATTTTTGTTTCTCTCTTTTATTTTTATTCACTCATCTAATACTACCTTAAAGTAAATTTAACCCATGAAACTTATATGAGGGAATCGAAGGGAGTAATTACTCTTTCCCTTCCTAATATATTTCAATAATAATTTGACTAAGGCTGGCAAAAGCTGACCCGACCTGCTAACCTGATCTGAAACCGACCTGAAATTAGCGGGTTTGGGTTTAGATTTTTGACCCAATTAATTAAATGGGTCAACCCGACCTGATCTGTTTATTTAATGGGTTAGGTTCAAGTTGAATATTTGAACCCGAAAAAAACCTGTTTAACCCATTTATTAAATGGGTCAATCAGGTCAGGTCGACCCATATTTAACCCATTTAAAAATAAATAAAATAAGCATAATAATAATAATAATAATAAGAATAATAATAATTTAAAAAAAAAAAAAACGGGATAAAAGACCCACGAAATCCTAAACGCTCAAAGACCAAGCCGTCTTCTCCTTCCTCCTCTTCTCCCTCTCCTTTCTCTCCTTCTTCCTCTCTCTTCCCGTGCGCCTCCTTCCCATTTTCCCCGACCAGCAGCCGCCCTTCCAAGCAGCAGCAGGGGGCTGCGTCACCTTCCCCAAACAGCAACGACCAACATCTAGCCTGCCTCTGCTCGCGTCTGCTGCAGCCACGACCCCAGCCTGCTCTTCTCCCTTTTCTGCTTTGGAGGCTGCTCTTCTCCCTTCTCTCTTTAATTCTTCATAATAATTTGGTTCGTGTTTGTGTTATTTAGGGTTCGATTTTTTCGAATTTGTTGGGGTTTCATTTTTACTAAACTGATAATTTGCATCTTGTTTTTTATTTCATTTTTCTGTTTCATTTTTATCGATTTTTTTGATTTTTTCAATTTTTCAGTTTGTGTTATGTTTACTCCATTTTTCTTTATGTTTTGCAAGATTGTGTTTAATCTTGCTTCATTTTTACTCCTGCTTGCTGCTTCTCTGTGCGACTTCAGAGTGTGCCTTCTCCTTCCTCTTCTCTGTGGCGGCACCTAGGTAAGAATTATTGATTTATTTCTTTGTTTCCCATTTTTCTGATTTTTTTTTTGATCGATTTTTTCTGATTTGGATTGTGTTTGATTTTTCAGATTTTTCAGATTTTGCAGTTCAATCTTCCTGTTCTTCAATTCAAGCTTGTACTGTGTTCGATTTTCAACTCCATTAATGGATGAAAGTATGTTATACTGTGTTCCATTAATGGATGAAGCTTGTAATGTTTTGCAGTGTTAGCCATAAATTAGTTTTTATATTGTAATTTTGTAATATTGTAATTTTTGGGTCAAATGGATCAAATGGGTCAAATGACCTGAAATATATGGGTTCAATGACCTGAAAAAAAAGCAGGTTAAATGGGTCATTAGCAGGTTGACCCGACCTGCAACAGATCAGGTCGAGGTTTCAATTTTTGACCCATTTAATTAAATGGGTCAGGTTCAGGTCAAGGGTCTATTGACCCATTTATATATGACCCGAACCTGAAAACGACCCAACCCGACCTGTTTGACACCCCTAAATTTGACCATTCTTTCTTCAGGGTAAGGGTGCAACCACTTGTAAGCCAAATAGTTCATGACGCAAATTTTTGTTTTATAATATTTTAAATATATATTTTTTTTTTTTACCAAATTTAAGACTTAAAACTTAAAAGGTTAAATTCAAGATCTAATGGCCAACTCTAAGACTTAAAAGACAAATTTCAATTTAAGTCGATTTGATTTTAACTCATAAATTTGATATTATACCTTTTCTAATATATTTCAATTACAAAACTTAAAAAACCAAATTTGAGACTTAAAAGAACAATTCGAACGTTATCTTCAATTTGGCCTTTCAAGTCTCAAATTTATATTGAAAAAAATATAAATATTATAAAAATTATTGTACGAGACAGTCTCACCAAAAGACGTGTCTTATACGTGAGTTAAATAGTCCATCTAATACATACTATGAAAATATATACTCATCATAGGATCCTTATTTGAAGTCGTCTCACCAAGAAACAGAATCTCACGAGAGCAAGTCAAAGAAATAAAAATAAAATAAATTAGTGAAAGGTTAAAGAGTAATGACAACATTTCAATTAAAATGTTGCAACTTGCAATACTTTTACATTAAGCATAAAATACAACAAATTAGCAACATAGGCGAATGAAAAAACAAAATACCTTTCCATATGGTAATATCCTTCATCAACCATTATAATTAGCATCAACTGAAAATAAATAATAAAAAACAAATGGAGAGTAGTGTAGTTGAAGACTTAAAAGTTAATAAGATTACATAATGAAGCAGCTAAGAGATTATAAAAGTATAAACCAACTTTAATTACTGAAGAAATGAACCTAAAAAGACAAAAGAATAACAAAAGCCATTTCTTGAAATTGGAAATCAAGTAAGAGTACTAAGAGAAGTGGTTTGTTCTTCTTTAATTATAGTTGTTGAACTACTACTAACAATAAGTAAAATAAAACTAACAACAACACTACAACATTATAATAAATTTAACTTTTCATGATATTGATTTAATGGCATTAAAAAATTACCACTGATTTATATTTTTAGTATAATAATTATTGGTTTTTGTTTTATGTTTCATTATAAAGTGATTTAGTGACACTTTATTTGGTCTTTAGCGATATATGTAAATATCACTAGAGCCTATATCGCGAAAAGCTTTAGTATAATTTTTTATTATGCCGCTAAAGGGTCTGATAATTGTCACTAAATCCACCATATGTACTATTAAAAATTTAAAATTGTGGCATTTAAATTAAATATTACTAAATACATCCCACTAAAAACAAATTATGATGTAGTGCAAATTGTTTATGGTGCTTTAGCATTTGATTTTGATAATGATGATGAGTTTGGTAGGAAGAAGAAGAAAGAAAAGGGGAGATTATAAAGAAAGTTGATTTGCTCGAAACTCGAACGTGCCATCCTTTACATTAACAAGTAGTTTTCATTGGAAATTAGTTTTCACTGGAAATATAATGCAATACAAATAAAATAAACTAATTTGTATTTTCTTTGTGTGGATTACAATGGAATTTTTTATTTTGTAAATCATCAAATGGAGACCATAAAGATAAGGTTGAGACGATAAAAGAAGTCGCTCGGAAACTTGATATGAGTAGAAGGCGTTCATGCACTTTCCAATTATGATATTTCTCCCACAAAGGTGCTTTGGGTGATAAATGTAATTCACAATGAGATATAATTTACACAAGGAAATTGTAGCACAAGGAAATTGCAATAGTAAATACAAATGTTGTAGTGAATTAAGAACGTTGATGATATTGAGAGTTAATTACCCTCTCTAAATTTTATCTCATAAAAGGAAAAACAAGATATTCTTAAGAGAGAAATCTTAAATGATATGGAAAATGGGATGGACTGTCCCTATGACTAGAGCTGTTCAAAATAAACCGACCCGAAAATCCGACCCGTAATCGAAAATTATCCGACCCGAAAAAATGTAAGTTTTTTAGGTTTACCGAACCGCAATTACCCAAACCAATACTTCACTCGAACCGTTTGATAACCGAAAAGGGCAAAATCGAACTGCAACCGAATTTTATAACCGACATATAAACCTTAACCGATGTTAGCCGAACTGAACAGTGATCGACCCGAGTCAAATCCGACCCGAATTATGCACGTAACCGAATGCAACCTGACTAAAACTGATTAAGATCGAACTGTTTTTAACCCGAACTGATACAAACCCGAATCGATTATTAATCGAACTGTTTTTAACCCGAAATGATACTAACCCGAACCGATTGTTAATCGAACTGTTACAAATCCGAATCAATTTTTCACCTAATTTTAGCAAATTAGGTCCAATTTCAGTTTTCTAATTATGATTTTTTGAATATTTAAAACTAATTTCTAATATTGAAAAATTGTAAACAAGATTATATATAAATATTTTAGCAATTCAATTATAAACCAATAAGATTCCACCAATTCTTCAAGCTTTAAGCCCCAAAAAATTACATTCATCACTTATACATCCACCAAATATAAATATACAAATATTAAGTTTTTAACCCCAAAAATTTACATCCATCACTTATACATCCACCAAATTAACATATACAAATATCAAGTTTTTTACCCCAAAAATTTACATCCATCACTTATACATCCACCTAATGTAAATATACAAATATCAAGTTTTTAACCCCAAAAATTAACATTCAATCAGCAACTATATATAGTTATATATCCACCATAAAAGTATCATCCATCAAATGTACGTGAGTATGTCCACCATTAAATACTTTCTCCAAAACAAAACATCAAAGTCGACAACGAGCACCAAAATCTCTCACGTACTGCTGCTTTGCTTGTGGTACCATATTTCAATCTTGAACAAAAACAAACAAAAAAAGTATTAAAAGAAAGTAATTCATTCTTATAAGAAAGATACAAAAAAGAAACGCCTAAAATTTTGCTACCAGAATATATATCACATGTCGGGTGAGATCATTGTAATGCCTCTCAAGGCCAACAAACACCGCATGTTCAGCAAGCTACCAACATGAATCATAGCTAAGGAAACATTTCTAATTGCCTAATCTCAAGTAAACAAGGCTATTAGAAAGTTGCCTATAAGACTAAGACTCATGGATAACATTCACCCAACCCAACGATTATCAAGTTTCCATGTGACTTGTAAGGTTAAATTACTTGTGTCCAGATTCCGTGTTTCAATTTGAGCCACAATCAGATCCATAAGAACCAACATCATTTGCATGGCAACAATCAAGTTAATAAACCATATCTGAGTACATAAAGTACACGAAACACGAGTTATAATAGAATGATAATTAACTAACATTTATTTAAAAAGTAAAATACGTACCAGATTCTGAAGACGAGGATCCACTTGGACCCTGATCTCCCTTAGCATGCGATTCTGCATCGGGGACTAAGTCACTGCCAACAACTAATCCTACTTCATCAGATTCTTCTTCATATCCAAACAACCAATTACGAGTTAAAATCAAGGCTTCAACATGTCTTGATAAAAGGGATGCTCTCCATCTCTTCAAAATTCTTCCTCCCATAGAAAAAGTTGATTCGGATGCAACTGTGGTTATTGGAATAGCTAATATGTCTTTAGCTATTTTAGACATAATTGGGTATGTAGTTTGTTGGTCTTTCCAATACAACAAAATATCAAATTTCGAATCACCATGCATGTGCAAAGGTGATTCAAGGTATTTTTCCACTTCCGATAAAATATTTGAAGAAAAAAGTAGTTCTTGAGAACTTTCAAAACTCTGTAAACAAACAATAAAACATATGAAACTTATTAATAGTAATAATAATAAATATATTGTTAAAGGAGTTTAAAATTAAATAATACATACCTCATAGCCATCAGAATCACGAGAGCATGAACCAACTGATGCGACATTTTCAGAAGTAGAAGCTTGATGAGTTTTAGTCGATAAAGTAATTGTAGACTTGTAATCATTAAAAAGATTGACAAGTCCAAAGCGAACCCTCACAATTTGTTGATAAACCTCATCCTCAGATTGATAAACCTTTCTAAAATGATATTTTAGAAATGGAATCTTATGCCTAGGGTCAAACACCGCAGCAATAGACAAAATTAAAGAGGACTCGCCCCAATATTTCTCTAACTTCTCAAAAATCTCATTTCTCATCCCTCTAATGCAGGTATCCTCACTTTCACAAGCACGTCGTAGGTGGTATTTTGCCTTACAAACTTGTTCAAAATACAAATTTGCAGTGGGATAATCTGACCCAGAAAAAAGATTGGTCATTTCATAGAAAGGTTGAAGAATAGAAGCCATGTTTTCAACAGATTCCCACTCACGATCAGTGAGCTTTAAGGTGTAGTCAGGCTCAGTACTACCAAAGCGATTCACCGCAACTCTATAGTCAAGAGCTCGCTTCAACATTAAGTATATAGAGTTCCATGTCGTTACAACATCCAACCACAATTTCAGCGAAGAAGGTTTTTCCAACTGAGATACAAAATCTCTAAACCTAATCATCCTTGCCTCGGATGAATCAATGTACTTGACATTATCAGGCACAAGTTTGACAGCAGGATCAATTGCTTTTAATCCATCTTTAACAATCAAATTTAAAATGTGTGCCGCACAACGAATATGAAAATGTGCACCATCACATGGAAAAGACGAATGGCCATTTAAACATTCTTGTAACAAGGGGATCATGGAATCATTATTGGTTGCGTTGTCAACAGTCATGCACATAACCTTTGATTCAAGACCCCAATCCTTGATCATTGCATAAACAAGCTCATAAATCGCATGACCAGTGTGTGGGGGAGGGAAATGACGAAAATTAAGAACTTTCGACTTCAAACACCAATCCTTGTCAATATAATGAGCCGTTAAAGTCAAGTATCCACGAGATGTGCAAGCTGTCCAAATGTCACATGTCAAAGACACCTTGCTATCTAAATCCTTCAAAGTTTCAAATAACATTTTCCTTAACTTAGAGTTTTTCCTCATGCACCATCGAGTGATGGATCTAGATATGTTCTTCACCTTTGGATTCAAGTAACGATGCAATTTCCTTGTGAATTTGTGCTCAACCATGCTTAAGGGGTATCCATGGTACATAATGGCCTCGGCAAAAAGAGAACAATATTTTCTCTGACTAAAATCACCAATGAGATCACCATTTTTAGCAAGCCATTCTTGGTAAGGTTCACAAGTCTTGAGGTGATTTCTACAATTTAGAGGTTCCATAGTGACCTTCGGCTCTATAATCAGTATTCTTACAATGGCGACAAACAGCATGTAATAAAATAACAACATTGTTATCATCCTTCTCGACCACTATGGTAAAATGATCCCAAACTGGTGAGGTACGCTTTTCAAGTCCTTCAATATCCTCCTGAAACTTAGTTCTAGTTCGCCTTCGACCTCCAGCTAAAGAAATTCCACCTCTTCCTCTACTAGTTTTTGCACGTTTTGATGGACGAATAGGACGTTGGACAACTTATCTAGGGTTCGGGTTCACATTCCTTGGAGTGGATACACTAGTTTGTAACTCTTCAAACGCTGTTAATTTCAACAAAAATAATACACATGCTAGTAATTTATCTCAATATTGAACACAATGCAAAAGAATGATAAAGTACACAAAACATATAAGGTACTTGAACCATTAGATTAACAAATTACCCGTGTTCGAAATATTGTCAAATTGAAAACCATTAGCTTCATTTGCCTCATTAAAATCCATCTTCCTACAATTAAGAATTAGAGATTGAACAAAGTTAATCCCATCTTCTAATTTCAAAAGAAGTATTGAACATTGTTTGAACAAAATTATACATTAAATATATTCAAGATTACTAATACAATTACAAACTACCTTATACTTCTCCGAATAATAAGCTATTAAAAATGAGTGACAAAGAAAAACTGCTTGGAGGACTTATAGCGGTTATTCTGAGACTACTTCAACTCAGACTACACCAACTAAGAGTGCAAGTAAGCCTCCGAATCCTGGGTATGGTCCGATGAGTTTACGCGTAGTTCCCATAGAGGAATGACACCAACAATATTTGAATATTTTTTCACTACAATGAGTAGATCACAGCTCTCTTTGATCCATCATCCACAAATTTGTTTTTTCGTGATACTGTGAAAATTGTGTCCGATAAAAGCAAAAATATTTACGTTAGAATATTCAGATCCAATATATGATTGTGAATTGTGAAGCAAAAACCATAGTGGTATGACCAATAACAAAGAAAATGATGCCAATTTTGGTCCATTTGATAAAGCTAACTAAAAACACCAGAACAGGGGTTCAACAGATGAACAACTTACAAAAACTTGACAGTTGCAACCATTTCAACATAGGAACAACATATGAACAACATATGAACAACTTACAAGGGGCAATTTGATAAAGCTAACCATGAATATCAGCCTTTTTCTATACAAAAACTTACAATTTCAAACCAAACAAGAAAACAGATGCAAAAGTACAGCGACATTTGGAGATTTATAGTTGAATAGTTGCTGAAGAATCGAATTGACAGTTGAACAGTTCAACCCAAACTTACAATTTCATGTAATCTATGATAAACACTGATGATAAAATTGAAGTTATGAACAATGAGAACCATGAAGACAAACTATATTAAAGATTACTAATACAATGAAAAAATTTAGTCAAAAATATTCAAAATCAATTTACACAAAGAACGAAAAAAAAAAATTCCATGACAAAATTACATGAACAAAAATTATAAAAAATCAATTTCCAACATAACCAAATATGCTTAGTTCAGATTTGAATGAATATGCTTGAGATCAATCCTGTGTTGAGCAACCAAATATTATCACATTCTGTGCATTGGTGCATTCTGAAGTCAAACAGCATGTAATCCAGATTGGTTATTCAATTTGATTGTTCAATTTATCAACATAGCAAGTACATACAGATTATAAGTTGCAGCCATTAACTAGTATCAGTACATACAGATTATAAGAGCAAGAGTCAGCAGCAGCTCAGCAGGTCTGTGCAGCAACAACAATGTTTGTTCATTACAGTTCATACAGAAATTGAACTAAACTTTCATACAGAAGAGCATTGAACTAGCAACATAATGCAATAACTAGCAACACAATTAATATAACTAGCAACACAATTCATACGGAAGAGAATTGAACTAAATATAACTTTCAAAGACAATAGCATCAGCCCTTACCTTCCTTCACCAAATTTAATCAAGTTCACAGCCCCCTCATCAAAACTCAGAGCAATTTACTCAAAGAAAAACTCAAAATTCAAAGCAATTTACTCAAAGCAAAACTCATCATTCCTTTCAATCACATCCCTAAAAAATCTATGATAAAATAAAATTCAGCGCATTACAAAATTAGAACTCAAATGCAAATCAAAGTTAGATCAAAAGGAAGAAGGAGTTTTACAGTAGAACTTGGTGCCTAATTCCAATTACCAGCTCATTTTGAAAGATAAAGAATGCCAAATTGCTACTAACAGATACAATTGCTACTGTACAGAGAAAAAGAAAAAAAACAAGAACTTCATACCTATGGTACTACAGGTTGCCGGAGATGAACGTGTTCTACCGGCCGGATTGGAGGAGAACAGATGGTATTGTAAGAGGGCCGCCGGTTTCAGTGAGAGGATGAAGAAGAGAGAGTTGAGTTAGGGTTTATTTGGGCGGGATTTGGGAATGTCAAATGTGAATGTCGCTGACTCGCTGTTAAAGGAAATGATGAAGAAAGGAACTTTAGGCAATGTTTTATCAAATGACGATGACGTGGCACGTTCTTGACCGCTGATCTGAAATTAACATTATAATCCAACGGCTAAAACACCTTATCCGTGTGCTATCCAAATAACCAATAACATTTTGTGCAAGTAATGTATCAATTGAGTAATATATTCATCAAATTGGACAATTAGTTATCTTAATCTAAAATAATTTATTTGAGTAATATAAATATTTTATATCAAATATTAAATATTTTTATTATTGAATTTGGTAAAATTGCATAATATAGGCTATTTAATTTAAAGTAACAAAAAAGGTGGAGTACTAGTTTCATTTACTATAAGTCTTTAATAGATCAAATTATGATAAGTGAATTACGATCGATTATTAATAGGCTAATAGCCTATAAATTACTTTAGAGTATTCAATATCAGTATTCAGTAATACTAATAACTAATAAGTAATAGCATTGAGTTAACTATAAATGATAATCTGTAACTGTAACTCTAACTCTATAAGATAGTTTGTATTAGTTTCATTCACTCCAATAGTTCTAGTTCTGAACATTATTAAGTTTTAAATTAAATACGATGAATTATTAGCGTAATAGATTTATTATTTTAAAGTATTCAAGGTCACTAATAAGTATAAATACATAATATCATATAAAATGGTTATGATTACTTGATTAATCTAATTCACTTTATTATATATAATAAGTTTCAATTATCAAACTTAGAAATATAATCGATTATTAGTGTAATAGAGTAATGTATATTCTAATAGCCTATGAGATAGTTTAGATTATTCTTATTATTCATTCAAACAAATCGAGTTTCGATTATCGAATTTTAATATTTAATCAATTATCAAAAGTAGCAACATGATGCATTATTAAATAATAGTCATATATATATATATATATATATATATATATATATATATATATATATATATATATATATATATATATATATATATATATATATATATATATATATATATATATATATATATATATATATATATATATATGTGAGCATACATCAATTAAAAACCCGACTATTAACTTATTTCGATATTCCGATCGATAGTTGTCCGTAACCGATAACTACTCGAAAAATAAAGCTCGAACCCGATTTGTGCCCGAAAAAACCGAACTAATGTAAGACTAGAGCTGTTCAAAAGTGACCCGACTCGAAAATCCGAACCGAAATCGAAAGTAAACCGACCCGAAAATGTGTTCCTTTTTTTGGTTTATCGAACCGACAGTACCCGAACCAAAATTGTACCCGAACCGGTTGACAACCGAAATGGGAAAGCTGAACCCGAGCTGTAACCGATCTTTGTAACCGACACATAACCGTTAACCGAGATTACATGAACCTAATAATGACCGACCCGACTCATATCCGACCCGAATCATGCTCGAAACTGAATTCTATCTGGCTAAAACCGACTTAACCCGAACGAATTTTTTTTAGATCGAACTGCTGTAAACCTGAACCAATTTTTAACATAGAAGTATGATAGACTCATATTTAATCATTTTATTTGTTAATCTAATAAAGTGTTAGATATTTTAATAAATTAAATTTTATAAATACATGGTTTCCTATATTTAGAGTTAATAATCAATGGTCAATGTTTATTTAAATACTTTTAATCGAATTAGATGAATATTGATAGAACTTTATAATTTTAATTTCCGGTCAAACAAGTAAAAGTAATAAAGTAATAATGATTACTAATTGATTTGCATTTTAACTATTTTGCTTTAAATAAAGGGAATTTTGTCATCAATTAAAAATTGACTAACAACTTAATTTGATATTGATTTGATTGATAGTAATTAGTAATACGTAGTTGAATTTTGCTTTAAAAAAAAAATCGAATCCGATCTGTACCCGAAAAAACCGAACCAATTAGTAATCGTTGACAACCCAAGACCGATTGACACTCGACACGAACTTCAACCGACACCGAACTGATGCTAACCCGATAGCTTGAATAACCGATCTCCAACCGAACCGTGACTAACCGACTCGACCCGAGTATGAACCGTTGTAACACAAAGTCGAAAAATAATCGATCCGAAATGCAACCGAACCGAATGACACCCGTCCGAAACCGACCCGATCACCCGAATGAACACCTCTATGTAAGACCGATGACAACCCGAGCTCGATTGACACGCGACTCGAATTTCAACCGATAACAAATCGGTTTGAACCCGATAATGCGAACAACCGTTGTTAAACCGACCCGTAACCAACCGATATGACCCGAGTATGACCCGTTGTTGTATACAACCAAAAATTTACCGATTCGAAAACCAACCGAGCCGAATTACACCCATCCGAAACCGACCCGATGACCGAATGAACACCTCTACCTATGACATGTAACCTCTATTTATAAGCAATGCGTCAAACAACACCTCATTTTGAAACAAAAGTGACAACCAAGCAAAGCTTATGAATCAAAATAATGTTTCACCAAGCAAAGTTTGTGAATCAAAATAATGATTCATCAAATCCTTTGGGGCATTTAATTGGACTTATAATATATTCATTTTAATCTCACTACCATACTAATTATGTAGTATATATAAATTTAAGTTTATATACTTTAAATGTTAGAACAGTTTTTACTTTCCAAAATTATCGAGTTTTCCTAAGTGTAGTAAAGATGGAGAAGATATAGAGACGCGTGCAACTGTAGAACTAGTTAACTCTTTTGTTATCCAAAACACTTCCTTCTAGAGTTCTGATCGTGTATTCAATATTGATAGATTAGGTCCTTTTCGTTTATTAACTAGTTAACTCATGGCCCCCCTCTTTCACTAAATTTTTATTTTTTGAGTATGGTTCTGGGTGGTTGCCCTTTCAATCGACCCTCAAAGTTGGCCATGTCATATTGACAACATTGTAATGGTGAATTGACCTGATATAATATCAACAATATTTTAGACTTAAATTGAGATTGTTGGGGATTAGAAATCCCATATACTCAAAATATCCTATATATTGATCATCCTTGATCAATGAGTCAAGGGTCAAAAGTACAAATTAGTATTGACTTTTAAAGTCACATGCTCATATTGGTCCGACATCACATAGCAAATTAGCAATCTCCCACCTTCATCTTCAGTGAAAAGACTTCCAAGAGTAAACGCCCATTATCTAAGATAAACGCTGCCCACTACGTCACTTTCACGGTCACCATCTTCATAAGGCAGCACTACAAAATTAACCAATCCCATACTGAAACTCCTATAAATAGATCATTCTTCTACAAAAATCGGGTTACGCAATTCTACTTTCATACTCATACTTACAATTATTACTTACCTAAATATCGGAGGCCTTTCCGGGACGTTAGCCTCCAGTTTAGTCTTTCTTTGTAGTTGCAAGTACACCACTCGCAGCAGTCAGATTATCTCACTTCCCTTAATCCAAAGGTACTTCTCTCTTAAAAATCCCTTTATAAATTTAACAGTTTTTTAGCAGAAACAGAGATTTTAAATGCGAATATAATCTACTTGGAAACATGTATACAAATATTAAAACTTACTTTAAAATAATTGAAATTGAGCAAGAAATATAATATAAACTAAAAGACGCATTGTAAAAGTTATACTACCTCCAATTTAAACCATTAATCCTATTTAATTTTTCACACATGTTGAGACAACATTTTAATCCTTAATATCTCTAATTGTTTTTAATTAAAAATTATAAAAAATTGATATTAATAATCCTTATATTGAGACAAGTCAAACAATATCTCACATGACTATATTTTAACTTTTAAATTAAGAATAAAATACAAACTAAGAGTGATAAGTAAATAGTGACAAAAAAATTAATGGGACTAATAGATATAATAAGAGGGAGTAATAATTTGTAATAAAGATTGCAAAGTTATCCATATTGATGAAATAGTATTTACTTATTTTTAAAATGTGATTTTGTTAAAAAAAAAACAAAAAAAATGAACGGTGAATGATTGATTAGAATATAAATATTAAATGTGATTGATTTTGTAAAATGTGTTAAATATTAAAATTTGAATTCAACATTTTCAATTTATTTATTATTGATTAGAATATAAATTCAATTCAATATATCTTATTTGCCAAAAGCTTCATGATCTAGAGAAAAACAACTCAAATTATCAGTTAATACCCCTAAATGACCACTCATTGATAAAGTAGGTAGGGGTGCGGAGACAACTATAAGGTTTGCCTAAAAACACCCACCCCTAAAATAAAGAGTGTATAATCAATGATCGTGCACTCTTACACTAAGATGAACGGGGCTAAGCGATTTGCCGAAGCTTATAATTCCGTGTTAGGGGAAGTATCGTCGCGAGCTATGCTAGACAGAGCGGAAGCGAGAATTTCGGCTTGAGTACGCAAACATTGGGGAGGATCCAATCCCCGGAACCCATTATAAATGAAACATATCTAAGGAGTACCCTTCAAAGCAAATGCGATATCAGTATCAGTTTAATGGATTCATCCGAACCCATTCTAAAATTTAAAATATAGTTTAGTTAATATTACAATTAAAAAAGAATTATATTCGTTTTGCAACTCTCCATAAACATGTAAAGCATGTCACTCAATATAAAAGATTTTGGAGTATAACCCTCGTTCACCCCTTTACCAAATTCCCCCTCATTGAGTTCGTGCCCCTTCAGCTAAAGCTCAATATAAAAGGTCTAGGGGAACTAAAAGTTGGCAAAAATTTTGTATTTAACCTCCTTGAGGAAGTAATGTGTGTTGTACTACTGTTGAGAAGGCAAAAGCATAATTACAAAAAAAAAAAAAAAAAAAAAAAAAGGAAATGTTGGTATATTTCATAAAGGTAGTGCTCTTGACTGCTTGTAAATGTATAGTATAGTCTAACACAATATGTAGTAATTCTAATTAAGTAGAGAAAATGTACTAAAAGGAAAAGTACACGCTACCATGTCTAGAAAAGAGAAACTGATGATCCTTAATACTACATTTATTTACATGTTGAAACCATGACTTAAAAATTCTGGTTATTATTAGCACTGTTATTGTATCTCCAATCCATAGACATGTGACCAGGAGGTGGTGCCCCGTTAAACTGTCCCCCAGGTAAGTTTCCTACAGGTCCATTAGGACCATATGGCAACCATATTCCTTGCTGTTTCACATTCATCGGTCGCTGAAGGGGTTGGATAGGATGAGCAGCCAAGGGCCACGGTGGCCGTTGGAAGCTCTGGTAATGTGCTAATTGAGGGGGTAATGCCTGGTTTTGAGCGATATGGGATGCTCGGGCTGGTGGAGGTGCGTTTGAAGCTTGTGGTTGCCATTCGGGGATATCATTGTCGTCGTCATTCCATGGTTCGGTGGGTATCCCACCACCACTGGTTCCATTTTGCCCATATTTTTGGATCAGCTCCCTCATTTTATCAACCTTGCTGGCTGATCCTTGAAGTGGATTTTGATGCTGAGATACCAACCCATGACCCAGATTAGGATTCGGGTTGGTGTGAGATGTAGGCTGGTTAGGCACACCAGAGAAGTTAAATTCTGGCAAATCATCATCATCCCGATTGCCCGGAGGTCCAAATCCAGGAGGCACATCATCTTCTTCATCAGGCACAGAGGATTTAGCGAGAATAGGGGGAGGGGTAAAACCGACATTATTGCTGTTCGTATCATTTACAGTGATTTGCGTTTTAGTGTGATCCTTAATTGGATGTTTCTGATGTGAAGAGGAATTTGGAGAAATCACAGATGGTGCTATTTGCACTTTTCTCCAAACAACAATTCCAATCAAGCCATCATCAATATCAATTAGTTTCTCAGTGTAGCTTTTAGGAAGATGATTGATTATCATATCAACTGTTTTTGTACGCGGGGGACACAAGTATAGCTCCACTCCTGGAGCAGGTTCAGCAAATCCTAATCTGTCATCCGTAATGTACGAGTCAACCAACTGCAAAAGAAAAAGTAATTGAGTAACATAAAAGTTGAGGTTTTATGCGCTTGTGGACAGACTTCTATCCATAAAAGGGCGAGGAAGGGAGGCCAAAGGAGGGCCAGTATGATAATGGATAATAAATTGCAGCGTGAATAGAAATTGATTAATACCTCGACAAGACCAGAGCGTTCACTCTCAGTAGATCCTTCCTTCAGTATGAAATGGGACACCTAGCAATTGAAAACAAACATAGGACTATTAAATCATTCTCACAACACAAATCCTTATGAGAAACCCATTATATAATTTTTAAAATATTGTATGTAGGTATTAAGAATGATGTAAGTAGACATTTAAGATGTTGAAAACAGTCATTAAGGATAAGGTAAGTAAACATTAAGGATAATATAAATAGACATTAAGAATACGATAAAATTAATCTTTAATGGACTTAGCTTGAGATACGTCTCTTAAAGAGACGGTCTCTCAAGAGACTAGCTGTTCTTAAAATCAATAGGGGAAAAATAACAACCAAGTTAAAGATTTTTTTTTTTATTTAAAAAAACACAAATTACATATGTTTGAAAAGCACGCTACATTTGGGTTATTAAATATCAGGTAAAGATTCTAATCTAGAAGTGCATATGCAGAGCTAGTTTAGCATGCAAAATATTCAACAGCTCATTTTAAACATCAATTTAATCTAGTCAGCGACATTATTCTTTATGCCTTTGATTCATTTAGTCTCCAACACACCCCAACCACGAAAAAATAAAGAGAAAAAAGGATAGCCATGGCACTCGGTAGTAATTGTACTCACAAAAAACCTTTTGAACAATTGTATTGGGCAGTTATAAGCACTTATATATGGAATGATGGTATCTATGAGCAACAACTCCAGACATAGACCTGTTTAGCAAATTCTTCATTGGAAAGCCACCTAAATTACATACAGACAGGGGACGGACAGGCTTTGAGCGGACATTCAGTGAAGGAAAATGAGAACAAACCATCTAATTCAAGCAAATAACATATCTAAAAATCTAAGAACGCTTTTAACCAGTAAAACAAGACACAGTAGCAAAGGCAACTTGGACAGTACCATAATTGCACGGCTCCGGGACATAGGGAGCGCTTGCAAGAACTTATCAAATGCATCAAGCCTAACCCGACCCTTGATGTCAAAGAAACCTGCCCACTCTCTGGTATTGGCTTTTTCACCACTGCAACAAGAAAAGAACAAATAGAAGTTAAGGCCAGGGAGAAGCAAAAAAGAACCACAAAACCAACCACATTCATGATTCAACTAAGTCAAAGGTTCTAATCTTCAATCGTTCACGTACCCATGTTGGATATGAGTTCCCGAGTTCGGGTAATAGAACCTCTAATGGAACTATGATAGGATAGGTAACTAGAAAACCACAACATCTGCACCAGCCCCACCCCAAACCACACTCCCACACATACCACCCAAGAAAACCGGCCATGTCAGGTTTGACGCCTAAAGGACTAAAGGCAAGCAACATAAAACAAAATATTTGGGCAAACATGAGTCACACTTAGATCTACAACTGAAAACCAGCTGAAAGTGAAAATTATAGACAATAATGCAAGCATATGATGGCACTGTGTCTTGCAGGGCAGGTGTACAATAACAACTCAAAAGGTATTAGCACTTGGCAATTGAGAAAATCAAAATGTAGTGGAGCAATTGTTGGTGCCTCAAATGAAATTAGAACCCAATGTTGTTCAACCCTTTGCTATAAGGATTTGCTAAAGAACACACTATTCAAAAAATATAAATCCTATTAAAAAAAATATCAAATAATCAAATGCGATAAACACCTAGAATCAAATGATTTTCAGCTAAAAGCTAAGGAGGAGAGATCAAAAAAATCAAAAAACAGAATCAGTAATGAACCTTTTATATAAAGCAACAAAGTTGGCCATGGAAGAGATGCTAAGCTGAACTTGTCCTTCCCAGACATGTGCTTGCTTGGGAAGATGAACAATGTTGGTACCCACTCCCTTTTGAGCATCACCTAATTTCTTATCAATTCCCTTATCACTGTCACCTGATTTTTTATCCATGTATGGAATTTTGCTTTCCCCACACTGTTCCACTGTTTTCTGAGAAGTTATGCTCACAGATTGTTTTGAAGGAGGTGAGCTGCCGGGGTTTTCTTTATCCTTCTCAACAGTGGTTGCCTCGGAATCCACAGGTAAATTATCAAAAGGTGGCTCTTTATTAAGTGACTCCATGAACTCATCCAAGGATACTATAGGAGGAAGATCTTTCACATCATCCACCATTAATCCTTGCATATCAGCGCCATCACTAGGAATTGTAATTTCACACTGCACATATGATTCTACTTTAGTTGGGTTAGGTTTAAGAGGAGGTCCTGGATCAGAACCATTAGTCTTTGGACGTTTCTGAGAAGGTACACTTATAATGGGAGAAATCTCATCTGAAGCATCAACAACAGGGTCTAAGTCCACTTGGTATTCACCTTTGTGAGTTTTTTTCACCAAACGCCTCATATTAATATCTGAATCAGGTAAAACTTTCATGTTATCAAGTTCTTCTGCTTTAGCAATCCGCCACTGTGAAAGTTCTTTTGAAGCTAACTCCTCTGCCGTCATTGAACACAGACGATCAGGGGGTATTTCACCTGACATAACTCTTTCTCGTAGCTCAGGATTATTGCGATCCTTCAAGTTGAACAACAGTGATCTTCCCTTCTCTTTATATTTTTTATTGACACCACCAAATAATTTAAATAGCTCAAATTCAATTTTTGTAGCAAGAGCTTCTGGAGATTGAAGTGTTTTCTTCTTTTCATCAATAGTAACTTCCTCAAGCAATACCTCAGACTTCACTTTATTTTGAAATTCATTCAATTCTGAGATTCGCGGATCAGGATCTGAAACCCATGCAAGCCCATTACCCTGCAAAAGCTCATCTTTGAAAAAAAAACTATCCCCGAAAAGTGAATCTTCACCTGATAGAATGGAATCAGACTGGAATTCTGGCCCCATATAGTTCCATGTTTGGGTTTCCTCTCCGAATGTTTCTTTTAATTGGGCTCCTGGAGATGATTTCTTCTCATCATTCCTCCCATCCGTAAAAATGCTGGAAGTACCAGATTCTTCTACTCTGACAATTTCTACATCAGCAGCTCCAGCCCTTGTTTCAACTAAAGGTCTTTGCTCTTTTACACCCTCATTATGCACTGCACCCTCATGTTCCGTTTTCATCTTCCCATCAGAGGAGCCTTCTCTCTGTTCGGAAACCAGAGCCAGCGCAGAAGTTAATGATTCCCTCAGCTTAGCCCTAACAGAATCATATGACTCTGTATGGCCTTTTGAAGACACTTCGGGCTGTGGATTATTTTTTAATGTTGTTGAATGATTTTTTTTCACAGGAGATTCCAATTGCACGATCTTTCTACCTGAGCCAGAAGTCCTTGATGCGTTCAGCGTAGGTTTTTTATTCTGACTAGGTGATACAATGGGGCCCTTGGCATTTGTGGCTACTGGAGTCGGTCTCTTGTTCAAAGCCATCATTTGGGAACCCCAATTGTCTGAACCTGGCTCAGTTATTGCCCTCCGTTTACTTCGCAAAGTCATTCTCGACTGCCCTGAATTAAGCATGGATTTATATTGCTCATGAGAATCAACAGATGTAGATGTTAGGTTGTTGTTCAAAGGTTCAACTCCTTGTAATGGTTCTGGTATTGAAGAATCCGCTCTGCTCTGTATTGAATCCAGATGACTCATGTGATTGTCAGGCAACGTTGGCAAAGCTAACTGCCCAGAGACAATACCGTTCGACATATAAAACTACTAAATACACAGATCTGCAATTCTAAACTTCAACACAGTTCCAAAATATATCAATGGAATGATGATGAACAGCCTGTAGGACAAAGAAATAATAATTGTCAACTTTGAGCGAGTGGGAAATCATTTAGGTGGACAAATCTATCGCTATGGTGCTATGCTCCACTTAGCTTATGCCTATCTCTTCCTTACCATACTCAGAAGTCAGAAGACTATTTATAAGTACTTTTCTCCATGTCTTTAATTAATTCTTAATTGTAAAATTCATTCAACGGAAGGGCACAGCTAATATCTAAAGCAAGAAACCAAATACCGACTACAATCCTTGCAGCAGAGAAGAAGCATAAAAAATGCTAACAGCTCAAACCATAGTTCAAAAATAAGGTTTCGATTGCCATAGGATGGTTTTGCGGTTGGCTCAACCTACATTTCGGTTACCATAAACTTAAAAACTTTACCATACGGCCGTAATTAAACCATACAGACGATATTTTGGACTATCATTAACAGCAACAAAAAAAAATCAATTTTTGAATGAAAAACATCAAGCAAAATTTTTAAATAAATTTAAACTAAATGCACTGGTTGGTACAACTATTTTCTACCATGTTTATCTTCATTAATGATGTCATTCACCATTTCCATAAAAGATCTGATGCATTTTGGTACAACAATTCAGTGAAACATAAAACAAGCTCCTGAGTCTCGAGCTACATGAATTTATTACATATGAAAGCTCTTGGTTTTACATTACAGTGTTTCTACCATTCCTTTCCCCAAAGAGTGTTATATTATCCCTTTCTCTCCTATCTAGTATTGTCTGAATCCTAAAACTAAAAAAGATCCGATGAGCCCCCAGATTATTGCTACAGGAACTTTGAACAAAATAAAACCATTGAGCAAATCAATACAATATGAAATGGTGGAATAATCAATTATTCGCCACAATCAGAATCAAGTACAGTAAACTTAATCCTAATATCTCTAAGAGAATTGACAACATACCAAATAATCCTAGAATTAGCGATTAATCAAATAAAACAAATTGAAACAAACTTAATAAATAAAGTCTAGGAAACAAATTACCCAAATGCCAAACGGAAATTGGAAGCAACTAATGTCAAGAGCGCGGCAGCAACGGCCAGGTGACGGCGGAAATCTCAAGCGACCGGCGAGGGCCGAGGACTATGGAGGAAAGGAGGAGGTGGAATGAGTTAGGGTTTAGATTTGAATTGGGTATTTAGGTTCTTGAAATGTCGAATGAGAAGGGTAGAAGGCCTTTTTCGATTTATTAAAAAGGAAAAAAAGAAAAAACATCAAGTAAAAGCTAAGAATGTTGTGCACAGGTTTCGAACCTGAAATCCCTTGGCTATGACTTTCAGATAAGGATGGCACTGCAGTGGTAACTAAAGGCAAATCTATAACCTGTGCAGTCCATTTCTTACTTATCCTTACACTAAATTCAAAAAATTGGACATGTAAAAATGCAAGAACAGAGAACACAAAAACTAACTCACAATCCATTAATACGCAACCCGTAGAACAATTATTTTATTTTAAATTATTGATTTTAATTATAAAATTATTAATTGAGAATTTGAGAATGACAAGGTTTAAAAAGTCATTTTCTAATTATTATTTTTAACCATTCTTATAATAATTGTAGATTTAACTCAAATTCAAATTTGAAATTTTTTTATTTACCAAACACTAAAGTTAAATCAAATCTATATTTTCAAAAGAAATTCTCATTCTCATACATAGCATAAAGTTATTTCTATTTGTTATTTTAGATCCTCTAATTTGTTGTTCCTCTAAATTATTTTGTTATTTATATCAAAAAATTTAGACATAATTAACAATGTTTATTATCCTTTTAATATTTTATTAATATTTATAATCCCTATGTATTTTTAAATAATTGTATTTTAACATTTTTATATTACTTAAGGTCTCCACATATTATCAACTATTTTCATTTAAAAAAATTTTAATAGTTGTGGTCTATGTTTTTTTCATTAATTTTGTATTACTACTTTTTTAATGCGTATGATTTTTATTTTTCCTCTATTAAATTTATTATTCAATATAATAATATATTTAATATTAAAAATATTTTAATTTTCTTAATTTTTATGAACAGCTTTAGGTGGCATAGAGAATATTTGTTAACATTCTCTTGGATCAGAATACAAATTTTAGCTAATAGAAGTACAATATTGTGCTCTGAGAACCCGATTTAATTTAGTTCTTTTTTAAGGATTTTCTAGTTTGCAAGTTTGCTCACGTTTCTTGTGGCATTTTTTGGGCTAATTTTATATTTTAAAACCCAATTATAATTTTGTATAATAGAATCTTAATATTTTTTTTCTTTTACTATGTAACTGATAACTTAAAAATTAAGTTTATAATAATAGAAAGGATTAAATTTCTTGATTAATTAATAAGGAAGGGCTATATTTTCTATACTTATACGTTTTTTAAAATGTTTTTTGATTTTAATATGTGATATTATATGACTGCAAACCTTGTAAGTACTTGGGGGTTTACGGTCGGCAACCGTTAATTTTATGTGTAATTTTATTATTATGCTTTTTTATTATTTAATGTTTTAGATATTTTGAATGGCTAATATTATTTTGTGATGATCGTCTTTATGGATTGGCCAATATAACATTGCTATCCTTGATATGAACGACTTTATCACTATTTATTTGATCGCGCTATATTATGTGTAAACATTTTGTTTACTAGTCTCTATAATTATATGCATCACATTGTATTTCATATCTTTATAAGTTTATATCCATTGAAAAGTTCATACGGAATAATATCACCAAGATAACTTAAAAGGATTGAAAAATATCATAAACAAATAAATTTATTCCAAAAATTAAGTAATTTGATTCTAATTTGCTAATATTGTAAACTTAATAACAATAAGCCCTCCTTAATTTACCAAGCACAAGGACTATTCACACATATGATTAAATTAATTCTACATCACAAAGGTTAAACTTTTAATATAATTTTTTTTTTTAATTATAAAAGCATCACCCCGAAAGGAACGTCATAGTTCTACGAAAATTATAATTTAAGCAAAACATCAATGGTTTGATTCCAACCAAGAAAAACATTATAAAAAAATTTTAACTTCATAATCACAACTTATTCACCACATTTTTTTAAATTTGGAGAGTAAATACCCCTTATAAATAGAGTCTTCTACTTGTCCCAACCACACCCACCACTCACATCTTATCTGACAAAAAAATTACTCATTAAATTCTTTTTTCTTCTTCTTTTAACCATCAATGGCCAACAACACATCTTCAAACTCCTATATTCATTCAATTGAAGAAATTAAAATCCAAGAAAAATACAAGAATCTTTCATTATCATTATGGAATTATTTATATAACTGGTGGTGCTAAAACTCTACCTTATTCTCCAAAAATAAATTATAGATGTTGTAATTTTTTTTTTCAAGCAATTTGTATTATGTTTTATTTACATAACTCTTTAGTTATCATCTATTAATGTTATAATTACTTTATTTTACATTATTTTTTAAAAAAAAATTTGATTATATTGTGCTTTAATTACTTATTATATTCGAGATATTAAATCAGGGAGAAATAGTACTAGTATGCTTTAATATCTCTAACAATTAACAAAATCATATTAATACAACTAAGTTTCAAATGTATTATCGAAAATTGATTAATTAATAGGAAAAATTACCTAGAATAATCAAACATTTTCATGATTTTCCTACAATAATTTCACCTATTGATTAACCATGAATAATCCCAACTTTATGAGGTATTTGCCCAGAGTGAACTTGGGTAAGTCGATGACTTCCCATAGTAGGTAATTTACCAAAATAGTAAACTAAAAATTAATTTAAAATAAGGGAAAAAATTTTAAAATTTACATAAAAAATTCTGAATAATAAAAATTTCATTTATTTTTTTTTAACATTTTTTTCGACATTTAATATTTATCTTTTTTTAAATAAAACTTGTTATATCAAGTCATCCGGTTATCAGATTTACTCTAGGAAAATATCCCTTAAAGTTGGGATTATTTATAGTTAATCAATAGGTGTCATTATTGCAGAAACATCATAAGTAGGTTGGATATTTTAGGTAATTTTTCCTAATTAATAACCTTTATCATTTTCTCAATTGTAGAAAATCATGGCTGCTCTCAAAAAGATAGAATTCAATGCCTTGGAATCAACTGGAAACAATTTTAACAAAGGGCATCAGATGTGAAGTTATATTTGAAAGGAAAATCTTTGAATTATACAATAATTGAACAAAAACCTACCGACAAAGGAAATGACATTTAAAGAGATCCCATGAAAATTGAAGAGAACAAGGTAAAGGCTGCATCGATTTTGAGACATCATTTGATTGATAGTCTGATCAATTTTTCAAATGTGAATATACAAATTATGAGGACCTATAAAAAAAAAGTGTGCTCCTTCCAAAAGCTATTTATGAATGAGAAGAGATAAAATTTCAAGATTTCAAATCAATTAGTGACTATAATTTTGATCTTCATCTGATCAAAATCAAAATTTCTATATTGTGGACAATAGATGAAAAGAATTCTTATGTCTTCCAACAAAAAATAATGGCAAGAAACTCTTCCTTAAAGGATACCACACACATTATCAAGATTGTATCGTACTCATATATACCCGATTGAAATAACTATGATAAGATTAGACAATAAAGAGTTATTTACTCTAAGGCATGACCACTTAGGTTATCCTAACATTGGGATAATGCATAAATAATAAAAATTCAATCGGGCAACTATTAAGAAATATTAAGATTCGCCAGTTTAATATTTCTTGAAAGAATATACGAGAATCAATAAGTCAATCATGTGGACCTTTTATGTACTTCATGGTTTTTATAGATGCATCCACACGATGATCACATGTAAGACTTCTATCGAGTAGAAACAAAGCATTTGGAAAACTACTTGCACAAATTATCAAATTGAAAAATCATTTTCCTGATTATACAATAAAAGGCATTAGACGATAGGACAATGCTGGTGAATTCACATTTGGTCTCAAACTTTTAATGATTGTTGCATATCAGTTGGAATCAAAGTGAAATACCTCATGCCACTTGTTCACACAACAAATGGTCTTGCAAATCATTAATTAAGAGATTGCAATTAATTACAAGACCATTACTTATCAAGACTAAGGAGAATGATGATGGCACTACTGGATTATGATTAGGAGCTCAACATCAAAAGGATATCTTCAAAGTGTTAGAAGTGAAGGATGCAAGTACCTTGTGCTGAGTTGTTTTATACTAGGTTAGTGTTATGTTTCTATTATTATAGTCTTCTAAGTTTGTTATTTAATTTTTTAGTTAGTTATAGGTTGTTATAACTAACTTGTATCTAGCACGCGCCTTTAGTGTTTACTTCCTATTAATTGTATACATATATGGGACACATAGCCCATATTTAGGAATGAATGAAATAATCTTTCTTCGTCTTTTTGTTCTTCCTCTATTTTTGTTATGGTATCAGAGCCACAAGCTTCTTGAAACCCTTCTTTTGTTTTCTTGCACCCTCTTAACTTGACCAATTCTTTGATGACAACAATGGTGAGAACAAATCACATGAAGAGTGTTGATCCTATAAATAATCAGTCTAGTGTGTATTTTTTACACCCCACTGATTTGGGACAAAATATTATCACAAAGGTCTTCAAAGGGATAGATTTTAAAGACTGGAAGAGGGCCATGAAATAACTTTGATAGGCAAGAATAAACTAGGGTTCGTGGATGGGACTGTCAAGAGATCTACATCAAGCACAATCAATGCCAAAGCCTGGGACAGAATTACCAATGTGGTAATGGGGTGGCTCTTGTCTGTCATTGATGAAAAAATAGCAAATACTTTGCAATGGCTGAAAACAGCCAAGGATATTTGGACTGAATTGGAGGAAAGACATGGGTAAACATCATGTGCACAATTGTTATCCATACAAGAAAAAGATAAGCAAAACAGTGCAAAGTTCAGATGAGAGTGTTGAAAGCTTCTTTACCAAAATAAAGGGATTGTGGGATGTGTTTGATAATCTTAATCCATCTTCTGCATGTGTGTGTTCAGGTTGTAGTTGTGAAATCAACAAGAAAATGGTAAGGATTCAACAAGGGAGAAGACTAATGGAGTTCTTGATGAAGATAAGTCCCAAGCACCAACATATAAGAAGTAACATTTTGATGATGAAAGAACCTTCATCTGCTACAGAGGCATATAGAATTTTGATGCAAGAGCAGACACACCAAGAGTTTAGCAAAGGAAGCAATGGTGATGAACAAGAAACCCCCATTGCCTGTAGAGTAGATAACAAGAGAAAGTTTGGAGAAAAGAAAAAATTTGTGCTAAACATGAAGGCAAGCTACTAATGTGATCATTGCAAAGTCCATGGACATAGCATGGAGAGGTGCTGGAAAATTCATGGATATCCACCTAACTACAGACCAAATACTTGGAAGAACGATGGTGCTACTGCCAAGGCTAATGCCATTCAGACACAGAATGGGTCAAGACATATTGAACCTAAACTGACACAGGAGCAATACAACAAGCTGATGTGTTTTCTCAACACACAGCCTGATCAGGAGAACAACAAAGAACACTCCATAGCAGCTTTAGCACATCTAGAAGGTCTGTTTTGTTTGAATTTTGCTAGGCCCACCAAATGGATTCTTGAGAGTGGGGCCTAAATTCACATTTGTTGTGATATCACTCTATTCAAACAACACAATTCCCTTAATGGGAAGCACAACACTATTATAATACTTGATGGTGCACATGTTAAGGTCAAATTTATTGGCATAATTTGGTTAAACAATGGCTTGAAATTAGAAAGAGTCTTATATGTGCCAGACTTTAAGTATAATCTCATTTCAGCTCATAAGTTGTGCTTGGATAGGAATGTGAAAATAAGTTTTGTTACTAACATTTGTGTCATGCAAGAGGCTTTGCAGAAGCCTTTGCTTCTTAGTAGATTGAAAAATAACCTTTGCTATGCTGAGGACAGCCTTGTTCCTTTGA